>NC_064853.1:50210006-50290006 GCF_024139225.1 Suncus etruscus
AATAGTGGATTTGAAGAGCAGAGGAGTATGGGTTTTACCAAGTGTAGAGAAGCCTTTGAAAGGTTTAACTGCAGATTGGCATGATCTGGTTTGCTTTTAAAGCTCATGCTGTTTCCTGTATAGGGATGGACTGAAGAGATGAGTGCAGGGGATGAAGAAAAAACGGTTAAGAGATTACCACAGTAATCCAGCTGAGGCAGCAGGGCTAGGCCCAGAGAAATGGCAGGTGGTGGGGTAGATTTGAGTCATACATAAGGTGAACTGTGGGAGTTTGTGGGTAGATTTGCAATGGTTGAGGGAAAGCTGTCTGGGTTCGGAGAGTAGTAGAGTGCATTGTGATTCCTTGACTAAGAAGGGAAAGGTCGTACTCGCTTCGGCAGCACATACACTAAAATTGGAACGATACAGAGAAAATTAGCATGGCCCCTGCACAAGGATGACAGGCAATTTCATGAAGTGTTCCATATTTTTAATACTATTGTGTCTGCTTTGTAATCCACTCTGGTCAAAATAAAAATTATTAATATAAAAAATTTAAAAAGAAGGGAAAGGTCAAGGAGGAAGCATCTATTTTTGTGGCAGAAATTAAGATCAAACTAAAAAAATTTTTCTGGGGGAACTGAAGTGATAGCACAGCTAGTAGGTCACTTGCCTTTCAAGAAGCTGACCTAAGTTTGATGGAAAACACCATTGTATATAGTCCACTTTATTGTGCCAGGAGTGATCTCTGAGCACAGAGCCAGGCATAAACCCTGAGAACTGTCAATTTTTTTAATTAATTTTTAAATTAAAAG
The DNA here is from genome assembly GCF_024139225.1 of Suncus etruscus. Classification (NCBI taxonomy): domain Eukaryota; kingdom Metazoa; phylum Chordata; class Mammalia; order Eulipotyphla; family Soricidae; genus Suncus; species Suncus etruscus. The sequence goes on from NC_064853.1 coordinate 50,210,801, forward strand.
TAGAGCCAGGGTCCAGAAAGATAGCATGGCGGTAGGGTGTTTGCATTGCATGCAGAAGGACGGTGGTTCAAATCCCAATGTCCCATATGGTCCCCCGAGCCTGCCAGGAGTGATTTCTGAATGCAGAGCCAGGAGTGACCCCTAGTGCTGCCAGGTGTGACTCAAAAATAAACAAACAAACAAAAAAAAAAGAGTAGGTGCCAGGGACTGGAGAGATAGCACAGTGGTAGGGTGTCTGCCTTGCAAGCAGAAGGACAGTGGTTCGAATCCCGGCATCCCAGATGGTTCCCTGAGCCTGCCAGGGGTGATTTCTGAGTATAGAGCCAGGAGTAGCCCCTGAGCACTGCCTGATGTGACCCAAAACAAACAAACAAAAAGAGTAGGGGCCAAGCTATAGTACAGTGAATAGGGTATGTGCCTTGTGCAAGGTTCAATCCCTGGTACTCCATATAGTCCCCCAAGCACCATAAAGACTAATTCTTGTGCACAAGCCAGGAGTAACCCCAAGTATGGACCAAGAAGATATATAGATATATATTGATTTCTACAAAAAACATATTTTGTGGCTGGAACAATAGCAGAGCAGGTAAGTCATTTGCCTTGCATGTGGCCCACCCCAGTTCAATCTCCAGTACCAAATGGTCACCAAGCCCATCCAGGATGATCCATGAGCACAAAGGTCAGGAATAATCCCAGAGAAGATCTAAATGTGGTCCCTCCCCAAAATAAAAATAAATAGTAAAAGGTACCTGCAATAATTGTTCATTACATCATCTCCTTTTTTTATTTTGTATTTGGATAGCAGAGGTAGTGTTCAGGGGCTACGCCCAGCATAGTGCTAGGGGGACCATGCTATGTCAGGAATAAAACCCAGGGTCTTGACATGCAGAGCATGTACTCCAGTTCTCTGAGCCATTTTCCTGACATTCTTCTCATTTTCTTGTCCAAATTGATATACATTCATTCTTCAAAGTAGAAAAATTATATGAAACAATTGGTTTTAATATAACAATCAGATAATGTGGTCTGAGTTACTCTGTATTGAAAAATGAAAGCCTAACTTGTTAAACTACATTTATTACTTATCATTCTAAAAAGACAATATGTAAAAAGACAATATTTAGAAATAAAGAAAAAAATTTCTGGTTAAAAAATATATTTGTGGGGGCCCGAAGAGATAGCACAGCAGCGTTTGCCTTGCAAGCAGCCGATCCAGGACCAAAGGTGGTTGGTTCGAGTCCCGGTGTCCCATATGGTCCCCCGTGCCTGCCAGGAGCTATTTCTGAGCAGACGGCCAGGAGTAACAGCTGAGCAATGCCGGGTGTGGCCCAAAAACCAAAAAAAAAAAATTTGTGGGGGCCGGCGATGTGGTGCTATATATATATATATATATATATTTGTGGATCAGAGAGTCTAGAAGGTAAGGCACGTACCTTGAATGCAGACAACCTGGATTTAATCTCTAGCACTGCATATGAGCCCCCATGCCCCACCAGGAGTGATTCCTAAGCACATCAGATGATTCTCCCTTCATAAAACAACACAAAAAAGTATACACACAATTGGAGAGATAGTACAGTGGGTAAAGAGTTGCCTTGCCTGCAGCCAACCTGAGTTCAATCCCTGGTATCCCACATGGTCCCTGGAGCACCACCAGGAGTGATTCCTTAATGCAGATCCAGAAATAACTCCTGAGCATTACTAGGTATGGCCCCAAAACAAACCCAAACAAAAATGTACATATGTGTAGGGCTAGAGAAAAAGTTGTGAAAGCTGAGTACCTGATATGCATGTAGGAAGCTGGTTCTATAGCTTGTACTACATGTTCCCCTGAGTAGAAAGTCAAGAGTAGGGCCGGAGAGATAGCATGGAGGTAAGGCGTTTGCCTTTCATGCAGGAGGTCATCGGTTCGAATCCCGGCGTCCCATATGGTCCCCCGTGCCTGCCAGGAGCAATTTCTGAGCCTGGAGCCAGGAATAACCCCTGAGCACTGCCGGGTGTGACCCAAAAACCAAAAAAAAAAAAAAAAAAAAAAAAAAGAAAGTCAAGAGTAACTTCTAGCACTACTGGGTATGGCCCCAAATTTTAGAAAACTTTTTATTTTACATTGCAATTATTTTATTGCTTCTGGGCCTTACTTGACAGTGATTGAAGATATGCAGCTTGAAGGATCATATGTGGTACCCAGACTGGAACCCAGCTCAGCCTCGTGCAAGGCAAGCATCCTGTCCTATCTGTGGTCTATTTCTCTGGCCCCAGGACAATTCTTTTGTTTGTGGGTGAGCTGGACTACAATTGGGTAACAATTGGTATCACTGGGTAACAATACTCAAAGGTTATTCCTGGTTCTGTGCCCAGAGGACCATATGTAGTATTGAGGATCAAACTAAGGTTGGCCAAGCACCTTAGTCCCTATACTAGCTTTTTTTTTTTTTTTTTTTTTGTGGTTTTTGGGTCACACCCGGCAGTGCTCAGGGATTATTCCTGGCTCCAGGCTCAGAAATTGTTCCTGGCAGGCACGGGGGACCATATGGGACGCCGGGATTTGAACCAATGACCTCCTGCATGAAAGGCAAACACCTTACCTCCATGCTATCTCTCCGGCCCCTATACTAGCTTTCTTGCCTTCTAAGCACAACTACTTTAAAAACTATTTTCTGGGGCCGGAGAGATAGCATGGAGGTAAGGCATTTGCCTTGCATGCAGAAGGTTGGTGGTTCTAATCCCGGCATCCCATATGGTCCCCTGAGTCTGCCAGGTGCAATTTCTGGGCATAGAGCCAGGAGTAACCCCTGAGTGCTGCCAGGTGTGACCCAAAAACAAAACAACAACAACAAAAAAAAACTATTTTCTGGGGTCTGGAGTGATAGCACAGTGGTAGGGCATTTGCCTTGCATGTGGTGGACCTGGGACAAGCCAGTTTTTTTAATCCTGTCATCCCATATGGCCCCTGAGCCTGCCAGGAGAGATTTCTGAGTACAGAGCCAGGTGTAACCCCTGAGCTTCACTGGGTGAACCCTAAAAACAAAACCAAAAAGAACTATTTTCTGTTCTCCTTTCCCTCTACTTTCAATGCATGCTTGATAGAATTCTTATCACTTCTAGACACCAAATGCTTCTTTTTTCCCCACGCCAGACATTTTCTTGACAGCAGCTAGGGGCAATTCAACTCTATTCTGAACTCAGGAGCAATGAGAGAGTTCAATAAGAAAGACTGGAATTCCCACCAACCAAACTAAAAGAAAGTTATGAGAATGAAAAACCAGCTCATTTTTTGCCTACCTGAATGTGGGCACCAGGATCAGATGCCTTACACTGATGTCTTCCTTTACTTTCCTGTCTCTTTTTTTTTTCTTTTTTTTTTTTTTTTTTTTGGTTTTTGGGCCACACCTGGTGGTGCTCAGGGGTTACTCCTGGCTGTCTGCTCAGAAATAGCTCCTGGCAGGCACGGGGGACCATATGGGACACCGGGATTCGAACCAACCACCTTTGGTCCTGGATCGGCTGCTTGCAAGGCAAACACCGCTGTGCTATCTCTCCGGGCCCATACTTTCCTGTCTCTTTTGGTCTAGTTCTGTCTCCATCTCCATTCTGCTCTTTGCTCAGGTCTGACCTTTCCTTCCCAGAACTCCAGCCCTACCTCCTGGTCTCTGGCTGCCATCCAGCTCTGTCCCCAAGCACCAGAGAAAAGATGCTTTTGCTGTGAAATCAGATGCCAAGGCCTACCCCTCCCCTCCTCCAGTGTCTGAGGCTTGGACTCAGACACTGACCACCTGGCCCCACAGAGAAGTATAAAGCAATGCTCACTATGATGTATGGATGTGGGCTGCGCTGTTCTTCCTTTCCCTTGTAAGGGAGATTAGAGCTAAATCCGCTCATATATTATTGACTTTCTCTGGCTCCATTTGGCAGAAGCCTGGGGACCCTCGGCACCAGCCTGAAAGTGCAAATAAACTCAATGTCACTCAAGATGAGGCTGAACTGGGTTAGACTCTATGCTCCCTCCTATTTCACACCACCTGATATCTCAGGACTAAACCTGACAGCCCATCATCACCACCTTTCCACTTGCTATATAACCAACCAAGACCTTGCCAGAGGACCCCCTGTTCTCCCTGGCCCTGACCTCTCACTACTATACTGTTCCCCTCCTCCTTTATTCCTCAGGGTTCTGTGTCTCCATATCCTCAGACAGGGAACTTTTGAGGGCTAGATTCCCCAGGGGAAGCTTGAAGACAAGATTGGTATTCTCCTCAGAATAGGGGTTCCAAGGGCTGGAGAGATAGCATGGGGGTAGGGCATTTGCCTTGCATGCAGAAAGATGGTGATTCAAATCCCAGCATCCCATATGGTCCCCTGAGCCTGCCAGGAGTGATTTCTGAGCATAGAGCCAGGAGCCCTGAGCGCTGAGCACTGCTGGGTGTGACCCAAAAAACAAACAAACAAAAAAAAAAATAGGGATTCCAAGACTGATTCTGCTCATCCTAGGTTTATGTCACCACCATATTCTCAGGGGACCTGCCTTCCTTAGGCAGATTAATACAAAACCCAGACATAGACTAGGGCACTCTTGGGAACTGAGAGATAGTACATGCCTTGCAATAAAAGGCCAACCTGAACTCAATCCTCAAGTCCCTATATAGTTCCCTGAACTCAGTCAAGCATGATACCTGATCACAGGGTCAGAAATAAGGCCTGAGCATCGCTAGGTGTGTCCCCAAAACAAATTTCAGCAGCACCTCCCCTCCCCAAGGCAGGCCTTTGAGGGGTGAGGGGTCTCCTTCAAGTTCAGAAGGTATCTTTCCCTGCTTCCTCATGGGGAAAGATGGCAGCCAGAACTGGCTCTAGTGAGTAGCCCAGAAGCAAGGCGCCAGTTCTGGGTGGAGCAGCTCCTCTCTCTGCCTCATGCTGAGTGAGTCATGTCTGACACAGGGAAGAGTCAAGTCTGCACTGCCTTTCCAGCATGCTCCTGGGGTTATTCTTGCCCTTCGGGGCTGGCCAGGTACCAGCTGACCTCCACCACATCCAGTCAACTCCTTATTCAGTTCCATTGGGAGGACGCCCTGGGATGCTCTTCACAGACCGGCCATCTGATCTCAGCCAAGCACAGAAGACAAATTTCTTAGTGGCCCTATGTATATGACCATATACATGTCACCACACCCCACCCTACTCACAACCTCCAGCAATAGGTCAAGTCTATCCACACTTCAGGGCCTGGCACCTGGATTACTACACCCAGAAGAATCTTGCTCTGAGTCTGTCTAATGCTCAGATTATATGTTCTTTCCTCCACTGAGCTACTTAGAGAAGAGGAAATTGAGGCTCAGAAAAGGGAGGATCATAAATTTACACTTAGGCAAAGGCCCTGAATACAGTAAGGTGTGGCCTAAAAAAACCTAACACCCACTCCCCAAAAGAGAAGAGCTGAATGAATAAATAAAATTTACTAACATGGGAAATATAGTCCAGATAGGCCAATTTCTGTACCTAGTTCACAAAGCCACTAGATAGTAAGAAAGAGTTTAATATTGGGGCTTTTGAGGGTTTTTTATTTGTTTTGTTTTGGGGTATTGTTTATTTTTGCTCTTATTGTGGGGTTCACACCTGCCAGTTTAGGGAGAGTGTGTGGAGTAAAAATTGTTAAACCCAGGGTCTTATATATGCAAGGTATGTGCTCTAACACTTCCCATGCCTATAAAGGAAACTGTCTAACTGTAATATTCAGGCTGTCTAACAGCATAAGAGGTGAAGGAGGTGAAGTCCACTGCATGACCTCTATGAACCCTTCATGAAGTCTATTCTATTACTGGGCTTATTTCCTCTTCAATCATTTGAGGCAGTTCCGGAAGTTCTTTTATGCAAAGTCTCTGCAGAATATACTTTCTACTAGTGCTGTGAAAAAAAATTCAGAACCAAAGAAGCAGCCCTTCCTCCACCTGGTATGGAATGGATGTCCAACCTGCAGCCTTCTCCAGGCCCAGCAACTTTGTATTATTCTATAAAGTCTGCAAGTCTCAGGAAGGGCTGAAGCAACAGTACAGTGAAAAGGGTGCTTGCCTTGTACGTGGCTGGCCTGGGCTTGATCCCAGAGCTTGCCTGCCAGGAGTAATTCCTAAGTGCAGAACCAGGAGTAACCCCTGAACAAAAGTAATTGTGGCCCCTCCTCTCAAAGGAAAAAAAAAAAAAAAAAGGAAGGATGTCTCAGGTATCCCCCAGTATCAGGGAGAGCTGGGGTCTTTTTTTTTCGGGGGGGGGGGGCCCCACACCCGGCAGCGCTCAGAGGTTACTCCTGGCTCTATGCTCAGAAATCACTCCTGGGCCCGGAGAAATAGCACAGCGCAGCCGATCCAGGACCTAAGGTGGTTGGTTTGAATCCCGGTGTCCCATATGGTCCCCTGTGCCTGCCAGGAGCTATTTCTGAGCAGACAGCCAGGAGTAACCCCTGAGCAATGCCGGGTGTGGCCCAAAAACCAAAAAAAAAAAAAAAAAAGAAAGAAAAGAAAAGAAAGAAAAGAAAAGAAAAGAAAATAAAAGAAAAGAAAAGAAAAGAAAATAAAAGAAAAGAAAATAAAAGAAAAGAAATCACTCCTGGCAGGCTCAGGGGACCATATGAGATGCTGGGATTCAAACCACTGTCCTCCTGCACACAAGGCAAACGCCTTATCTCCATGCCATCTCTCTGGCCCCAGACCTGGGGTCTTGTACCCAACATCTCAACATTGGGTTAATAAAGTCACTACTTCTGAGGCTCTTAAAATTTCAAGGCATACCTTGATCCATGTCACAGGCACAGTGCAGAGACCAATTAACCAACCCATACCAACCTGTCAATCCCCAGGGTAACAATTTCCAGGTTCCTGTTTCCTTCTGGTCTCTAGGACACCCATCTTTTGGCCAATAAGTAAAGTAGTGAGGCAACTCTGAACAGTCATTGGCCACTGTCTGACTTGTCTTAACAACCTGACCAATCAGAGATAGTCTGCCCATATTCCAATTCTGCCCATCCTCCATCATTCTGATCCCTTCCAACCCACTGACTCACCGTTCAGTTCAGTTCAATTTAGTTCATCTATCATCAGGTAGATTAGCTATTTATCTCTCCATCTCCCCATTTATAATTCTAGGCAATTCTCTCTGGAGAAGAGGAGTAAGGCTGGTAGAATTGAAGTGAATCACAGAAGAAAATTGTGAGAGGAGAATTGCCCAGTCTTTTAGAGCCTGGGGCAATCCTGAAGGACCCAATTTCTAGGATAGAGCATAGACATGAAACAAAATTGAACTTTGCTCCAAACTCTTCCATTTACTAATTACATGACCTTGGGCAAATGTCTTAAATCTCTTAGCCTCTGTTTTCCTAGACACAAAATAAGGGCTTAGAGGCCAAAGAGAGAGTACAGTGGGTAAGACACTTGTCTTGCACACAACTGATGGGTTCAATTTCCAGCAGCCTTATGGTTCACCAAATACTGCCAGTAGTGATCCCTGAGCACAAAGCCAGGCGTAAACTCTGAGGTCTCCCCCAAATAAATAAAATGGAAAATGTAAGTACTCGCTTAGGCATGCAGATTTCATGAGATGTAACTAACATCCAGTAGATAGTCATAGTCAGAGGTAGTAAATAATTTGTTTTTGAGGCTATAGCAACAGTACAGCAGGTAGGGCACTTACCTCCACATGGCCAACCCAGGTTCAATTTCTGACATCTCCTATAGTGCCCAAGTACCTCCAGAAATGATTCCAGAGTACAGAACCACTGTACTGTAGTTGTACCCCACTCACCCAAATAAAAAGTAATAATTTGTTTCTTTTTTCTTTTTTTCTTTTTCTTTGTTTTGGATTTTGGGTCTCACCTGGCAGCACTCAGGGGTTACTCCTGGCTCTATGCTCAGAAATTGCTCCTGGCAGGTTTGGGGAACCACGTGGGATGCCGGGATTTGAACAACCATTCTTCTACATGTAAGGCAAACGCCCTACCTTCATGCTATCTCTCCAGCCCCAGTAATTTGTTTCTTGCTTATTATTATTATTATTGTTGTTGTTGTTATTTGGGGGGGTTAGCCACACCCAATGACACTCGGGTTAATCCTGGCTATGCACTCAGAAATCACTCCTAGCTTGCAGGAACTATATGGGATGTCTGGGATCAAACCTAGGTAGGTTCCTTCTGGGTCAGCTGTGTTCGAGGCAAATGCCCTACAGCTGTGCTATCGATCCGGCACTTGTTTTTATTATTTTGGTTTTTGGGCCACACCTGGTGGCACTCGGGTTACTCCTGGATCTGCACTCAGAAAGTCAGCTTTGGCAGGCTTGGGGAACCATATGAGATGCTGGGGATGGAAGTTGGGTTGGCTACATGCAAGGCAAATGCCCTACCCACTATACTATAGCTCCAGCCCTGCTCTCTTACTTATTTTCTGAGACAGTGACTAGGAAAAGGAAAAAAAGAAGGGACTAAAAACAAAAACAAAAAAAGCTATTATCAATTTAGTATTTACTTTCTGCTAAACTCTGTTGTAATCTCCACCTGAAATTATCATTCTATTCTCTTTCTAAACAGGGCATATGATACATAGAGAAATTCAATAACTTAAACCAAAATATACTAATGGAAGTGGTAGATCTAGGACATAAGTCCTGGCCCATCTTACTTCCCTCTGAACAATTGCATTAGTCTACCTCACATTAAATCTATTTTCAGATGAGAGAGCTGAGGTTTAAAAATGTTAAGTATTGGACCGAAGAGAAAGCACAATGGTTAGGATGTTTGCCTTGCACACAGCCAACCCAAGTTCAAACCTCAGCATCCCATATAGTCCCCCAAGCCTGCCAGGAGTAATTTCTGAATGCAGAGCCAGGAGTATGATCCAAAAACAAAACAAAAAAGTAAGTGTTGAGTCAAAGCAACAGTACAATGAGTAGAATACTTGCCTTACATGGGCTGACTTGGGTTCAATCCCCAGCATTCCATATAACCCCCCTGAGCCTGCCAGGAATGATTTCTGAGTTCAGAACAAGAAGTGATTCCTGAGTGTAGAACCAGGAATAACCCTTGAGCACCACCAAGTATGGCCCCCAAACGAACAAAAAAACTAAAACAAACAACAACACAAAGTTTGGTGCGGAGCACCAAAATGTGACTCAGTGGCAGTGCAATCTCTGTTCATGACAAAAAATAAACTAATGGGAGGGGCCAGAGCAATAGCACAGTGGTAGGGCATCTGCCTTGCACGAGGCCAACCCCCAGACGGAGACCTCTGGCCTCCCATATGGTCCGCCCGAGCCTGCCAGAAGCGATTTTTTTGTTTGTTTTTGGTTTTGGATTATACCGGGCAGCGCTCAGGGGTTACTCCTGGCTCTACGCTCAGAAATCGTTCCTGGCAGGCTCGGGGACCATATGGGATGCTGGGATTCGAACCGACGTCAGTCCTGGATTGGCTGCTTGCAATGCAAACGCCCTATCACTGTGCTATCTCTCCGGCCCCTTAAGGTTACTCTTGGCTCTGCACTCAGGAATCACTCCTGGCAATGTTTGGAGGACCATAGGACCATATGAGATTTGTTTTTCAAATTCTTTTTCTTTTTTCTTTTTCTTTCTTTCTTTTTGTTTTTTTGTTTTTTGTTTGTTTGTTTTTTGTTTTTTTGGGTCACACCCTGCTGCACTAAGGGGTTACTCCTAGCTCTATACTCAGAAATTGCTCCTGGCAGGCTCAGGGGACCATATGGGATGCCGGGATTTGAACCACCGTCCTTCTGCATGCAAGGCAAACACCTTAACCTCCATGCTATCTCTCCGGTCCCTCTTTTTTCTTTTTTAGCTTTATTCTACAAACCCTTGTATCAAAGGCTGATTCAATAGACACAGTAAAGGAGTTGCTCTGCTACATACAAAACCCTGACCCAGAAGCAAGTCGTCTATGAATGGTTCTGGTAATCTTAGGGGCTGCTGGGATTGAACCTGGCTTGGCCTCCTGCAAGGAAGCCTCCAGTCCCCTTTAACTTGACACAAGACAGTTTTGGCAATTTTCACTGTTTGACGCCGCCGCCTAGTGTTCATAGGGGAGATGCGCATCAAGCCAAAGGCAGGTTAAAGGCTCTATCAGCTCTCTACTTCTACACGGGGAGGCTGTAGGTCTTAGTTTCTATTTCATCCTAAAAGTTATCCGTATACATATACATACAATCGTAATATTTCTTTCCATCTCATAAATCCTCAAATCCAGAGGTCTAATTTCGTTTATATATATAATATATATTTTATATTTATATATTATATATGTTTATTTATATATATTTGATGGGGAGGTAGTTAGGGCTCTCATCATGCGGCACTCAGAGGTTACTCCTGCCTCTGCACTCAGAAATCGCTCCTGGCAGGCTTGGGGAACATATGGGGGTATGCCAGGAATATACCCGAGGTCGGTCCTAGGTGGGCTGTGTGCAAGGCAAACACCCTACCGCTGTGGTATTGCTCCAACCCCAAGGTTTATACTTTTAACATCTCAAGTTCCCAATCATTTTCATCCATCCTGTTGTGTCAAATAATAAACGATGGGGCTGGATGGCGATGGATGGAGAGATTCTTCTCTCTGCCACCCCAGACCACGTGGCTCTGCAACCCCATTTAGCCGGCGAGTTCCAGGCCCAGGTGAAAGGCGAAATCACTCACTCACAGGCAGGCGTCAGGAAGCATTAACTTTATTCATGCCCTATCCACCACATGTGTGTGGCCTACTCATAACCTTTCAAGCATTCACCCATTCTAGGCTAGCCCTGCGTCTTAACTCACTTCAGCCATCTTCAGGGCCAAAGGAAACGGCCAAAAGGGCCCGAATTCCCTCGGTTCCAGCCTTATCTATCTTTTCCAAGACCCCTCCCAGGAATGGGAGAGTCTTGCAGGTAAGGTTACACCTACTATTCAGTTCCCAAGACCCCTCCCAGAAATGGGTGGGTCTCAGGTACACTACACATCCTATATAAAAGGAAAAGACTCAGCATCCATCTCAGCATTTTATTCTTCTCCCTATCTTTCACCAGCCCAGGATGACTGAACTGATGACTGAAAAACTAAGAAAGGAGACCAGAAAAGAAAAAGTCATTCATAACTGAGCAATTCCAGTGAAAGTAGAGAATCAACACAAAGGGTTCTGTCATGGCCAAAAGGTGAAACTGAGCTAAGTAGTTTTGTTTAGAGTGGCAGCCTGGGCCCGGAGAGATAGCACAGCGGCGTTTGCCTTGCAAGCAGCCGATCCAGGACCAAAAGGTGGTTGGTTCGAATCCCGGTGTCCCATATGGTCCCCCGTGCCTGCCAGGAGCTATTTCTGAGCAGACAGCCAGGAGTAACCCCTGAGCACTGCCGGGTGTGGCCCAAAAACCAAAAAAAAAAAAAAATAAATAAAAAAATAAAAAAAAATAGAGTGGCAGCCTGAACTCTGCTCAAAAAACTGGGAAGAGGGTCTGGGAGGCAGAATTGTGCTAGGATTTCAAAGGTGTCCACCCAGTTGTACTACCACATATATAGCAAGGCCTTAGCAGATGACCTGGAGGGAGAGCATCTCAGTTTCCCTACTGTAAGAAGACATCTATGATAATGATAAGGCTTATCTCTTAGGGTTGTGGTAAGGATCAAACCAAAAATTAAGTCACAGGAGAGATGAGTTCTCGTTTTAAATACACTCTAGTAGCCCTCTTTCCTTTGCTGCTCTCAATGCCCACTTTATTATTTTTGTTTTGTTTTGTTTATTTATATTAGCAATATAGAGGGCTTGAGTCAAGATCTAATGAAAGGTATGCACGTCACTGGATCCTATGTTTTGCTTTTCAGAGTATCATTTGTGGGGCCAGAAAGATAATACAGTGGATAGGGTGTTTGCCTTGCACACAGCTGACCCAGGTTCAATCCCTGGCATCTCATATGGCCCCCTGAGTTGTCAAAGTGATTCCTGAGCATTGCTAGGTGTGACCCAAAATTAAAATATAAAAAAAAAGAGTATCACTAGTTAGTTTGGTTTTGGGGGAGAGGTTGGGGTTCATATCCAGCAGTGCTCAGGGACTATTCCTGGCTCTGTATTTCTGGAAGTGCTTAGGGGTTCATATTTTGTGTATTTGAACAGGGTCAGTTGCATGTAAGGTAAGTGCCTTCCTTATCTGTACTATCTCTCCAGCTCTGATTTATTTTCTTTTAACTTATTTTATATATAAACATGAGCTGAGGCAACTCAAGTGATATAGTCTAGCTTGAGTGAGACCCTGAGTTTGATCATTATTGATGCATAAAACTTTCAGGAATGGCCCAATGTTTACCCAACAGCCAGTAGTTGTGGCCTTTGTAAAATATTTATACATATATAAGCAAAATGTGCCACCTTAACTATTTATTTGTTCATTTTGGACCCCCAAATTCTCAGGAGGACCAAGGATCCTGCCAAAAATTCCTGGCCAATGGACTCAGTTCAGTGCAAGGGCTCAAGGATGTTACTGCTTAAACCTTATGACTCTAAGGATCCTTGGACCACCCCTCAGTGCTGGAGAACAAAGTCACATCTTGTGGGATTCAGGGACCTCCAAAACTGCACTCAGAGATGCTCAGGGGGCAAATATGATTCTTGGAATAAAAAACTGGGTCAACATACTAAGCATGTGCTCTAACACCTGTACTATCTCCTAAATATTGAACTTTTTGCATCACAATTTGTGCCTTAGGAGGGGAGTGTGGGGCTCCACACACTGTAATCCAACCCCTGGAAAACGGATCTGGAGTGCCACAGTCTTATTAGTCTTGATACTAAGGAATCTTTTGGGGTCCTTTCTGGGTGGGCATTCAGTGTCAGCAATGAGAGACAAGAAGTCAAGTTGGGTTCAAGCTCTGTTCCATTTATTCAAAGCAAAAGATGGAATATTTATACTCAGTTTCTTGACAAATCATAAGGCTAATTTTCCAAGAAAGGCACAAGGGCAAATTGTACCAGGCATATTTCTTTTTTTTGGGGGAGGGGGTTTCACACCCAGCAGCGCTCAGGGGTTACTCTTGGCTCTGTGCTCAGGGTTACTCCTGGCTCTGTGCTCAGAAATACTCCTGGAAGGCTGGAGGAACCATATGGAATGCCGGGATTAGAACCAGAGTCCAACTGTGTCGGCTGTGTGCAAGGCAAACACCTTATTATCTCTCCAACCCTCAAGGCATACTTCTGACACAGGATAGTTTCACTTTTGAAGCCTCTTCTTGCTATCAGTAATTTTTCAGTAGCAAGGTCAGTTCAAAATTGTTTTGGTTTTATGCATACTGAACTGGGGCCTGCAATGTTAACCCTTAATATAATTGCACATAGGCTCAGAGCAAAGCTAGATTGAGGGTGAGTAGTTATTCAGTAAGACTAAATAAAAATACTAGAAACTACGCAAATGTTCCTCATAAGGTGTGTTTATATAGCTAAGTAATTTTTAAAAAAGACCCTAAGAAAAGTTAACAATAATTATTAGATAAAGAATATTTGAATCCATGTAAATGTTAAATCTGAGTAATCTTTAGACTGTCAGCTGAATTTATGTTTCAATTAATATTTATGCTACTTACCCTTTATTACTGAATGCTTCAGGGACAGGCAACCAAGGTTTTTCAAGGCCCTAATGCCTCTGAGTACAGGTTATTTTTTTTCAAACATCTTTTCTTACAGGTGCTACTTTTTCAAACGTCCTCTCTGCGAGTATAGACTGCTTTAAAAAAGTTACTATAGGGGCCCTTTGCCTTGCACGCGGCTGACCTAGGACAGACTGCAGTTCGATCCCCAGTGTCCCATATGTTGCCCCAAGCCAAGAGCAATTTCTGAGCGCACAGCCAGGAGTAACCCCTGAGTGTCACCAGGTGTGACCAAAAAACCAAAGGAAAAGAAAAAAGAAAAAGTTCCTGTAATAGCAGACAGCTCTTAAAAATAACCCTCCCTTAGGCAGTTAGGGCCTTTTTAAACTTGGTGCCTTCCTAGGTCTCAGGATTTGTTAACACAGGATATAGCACTGGAGCAGAGGTCATCGAAGAAAATAAACCAAACCAAGCTGAGGAGAGTGAAAAACACATGTGTTCCTGGGAACTTTAGTTAGTCAAGAAAGTGCTGCCAGCAAAACTGATGTTTCTATTCCCTTCAATCCACCCTCAGGTCAGGGGAGGGACCAGAAAGAAAGTACCTGAATGAAACTAATGCAGTCCAAGTAGGTTCTTATATTTCAAAATCCTTGGGTGAAGGGCGGAAGGGAGCAAGGGCGGAAGTCTTTGTATAAGAATAAAATAAGGGGTGACCTAACGGGAGAGTTTTATTTTTTGGAGGGGGGCCACACCAGACTCCATGCTCAGGAGTCACTCCTGGCAGGTTCAGAGGACCATATGGGATGCTGGGGATCAAACCCAGAGACCAAACCCAGGTCAGTCTCATGCAAGGCAAAAACCCTACTGCTGTGCTATTGCTGTAACTCTGTGAGTTTATATTCTTATACCCCCCAAGTTTAACACTTTCATAGAATCTGATTTCAACAACAACAACAAAAGGCATGTTACTGAAACATAGTTTTCTCTCCACCTGTACTTTCCCAAATGGTTTGCAAGATTAAAGAATTCCCCATTTGGGATACCCCTTATTTGCTGAGAGGTCCTAGGAACTGGCTAAGGAGAGAGCAAGTAACATATTAATAAAGACCTTAATTTTTTGCCCATCATGTCAGGTTTACCTAGGTTTGGCCAGTATAAAGGATGTGAAGATCAGCTCAATACAATGAGCTGGTGATAGCTTGGAGCTTTTCTTCATAGGAGTGACCTGGCAATACAGGTCACCCATAGCTTCTAGGGTTAGGAGAGATCCTGGTTTTCAGGGCTTTTCCTTGACACGAGAACATGGCCCAAGCTGGTCACAGATCTGGAGATTACTTTTGTTTGTTTGTTTTTTGTTTGGGGGCCACACCAGGTGGCACTCAGGGGTTATTCCTGGCTCTGTGCTCAGGAATCACTCCTGGCAGGTTCAGGGGAACATATGGGATGCTGGCAATTGAATCTGGGTCAGCTGTATGCAAGACAAATGCCTTCCCCACTGTGCTATAGCTCTGACCCCAAATCTGGAGGTTTCTTACTTCCTGTAGCAGAGACCTTTTTTAGTTTTGTTTTGTTTTTTTTTTTGTTTTTTTTTTTAAGCTGGCCTGCCTATAGGATCTCCCTGAGGTTTTGCAGGGCAGAAGTAACAATAACTATTAATATTGGACCTTCTCTGTTAGTTAAACAGATCCCTTTAGACTAAGTTTCTCTGGAAAAGGATTTGGGGTTCCATAGGTGGCTCTTGAGATATCTCCTCTGCATTAGGGCAGTCCTTATTACAGAAAGGAAAGGCTTACTTTGTTAATTTATGCAAACTTTTCCATATAGCATTTAAAATATACTAAAGGAGACAGAAAGGGGGAAAAAAGCAACTGTTTCTCACAGTGAGATTCAATCTACCTATTTGCTGGTGATAGAAATCTATGGAGGTAGATCGTACATATAGGTGTTTTGTTTGTTTGTTTTGGGCCACACCTGCTGACACTCAGGGGTTATTCCTGGCTATGAGCTCAGAAATTGCTCCTGGCTTGGGGGACCATATGGGACACCCAGAGATAGAACCCAGTCAGTCCTATATCAGCCGCTTGCAAGGCAAACACCCTATCGCTGCATCACTGCCCTGGCCTCACATACATAGAGTTTTAAACAATAGTATTGTGTTTGTTCAATCACCATGTTGAAAACCATATTGAAAACCTTGATTTCCTGCAATATAAGTGTCTAATTTTTGTTTTGTTTTGGGGCCATACCCGGCCATGCTCAGGTGGTACTCCTGGCTCTGTGCTTAGAAATCATTCCTGGGGGAGCCGGCGAGGTGGCACTAGAGGTAAGGTGTCTGCCTTGCAAGCGCTAGCCAAGGAAGGACCGCGGTTTGATCCCCAGCATCCCATATGGTCCTCCCAAGTCAGGGGCAATTTCTGAGTGCTTAGCCAGGAGTAACCCCTGAGCATCAAATGGGTGTGGCCCGAAAAAAAAAAAAAAAGAAATCATTCCTGGTTCTGGAGAGATAGCATGGAGGTAAGGTGTTTGCCTTGCATGCACAAGGTCAGTGGTTAGAATCCTGGCATCCCATATGGTCACCCGAGCCTGCCAAGAACAATTTCTGAGCATAGAGCCAGGAGTAACTCCTGAGCACTGCTGGTGTGACCCAAAAACCAAAAAAAAAAAAAAAAAAAGAAAGAAAGAAAAGGAAAGAAATCATTCCTAGCAGGGGCCAGAGCAGTGGCACAGGTGGTAGGGCATTTGCCTTGCATGCGCTAACTTCAGACAGTGGTTTGATCCCCCAGCATCCCATCTGGTCCCCCAAGACAGGGGCCATTTCTTTTTTTTTTTTTTTTTTTTTTTTTTTGTGGTTTTTGGGTCACACCCGGCAGTGCTCAGGGGTTATTCCTGGCTCCAGGCTCAGAAATTGCTCCTGGCAGGCACGGGAGGACCATATATGGGACGCCGGGATTCGAACCGATGACCTCCTGCATGAGAGGCAAACGCCTTACCTCCATGCTATCTCTCCGGCCCAAGACAGGGGCCATTTCTGAGCTCAGAAATTTCTGAGCTGAAAGTAACCCCTAAGCATCACCGGGTGTGGCCCAAAAACAAAAACAAAAAAAAAATAAATAAAAGCAATCATTTTAGCAGGCTCAGGGGATTACCAGGGGTAAAACCAGGGTCCAAGTCAAACGTCCCACCCACTGTGCTATTGCTCCAGACTCCAAGTGTCTAATTTTCTTTTTTTTTTTCTTTTTTTTTCATTTTTTTGGTTTTTGGATCATACCCGGCAGTGCTCGGGTTACTCCTGAATCTGCACTTATAAATGGCTCCTGGCAAACAAGGGGGACCATATGGGATGCCAAAATTCGAACCACCATTCATCTGGATTGGCTGCATGCAAGGCAAAAACCCTAGCACTGTGCTATCTCTCCGGCCCCATCCAAGCATCTAATTTTTTTTTTCTTTCTTTTTGGTTTTGGGTCACACCGGCATAAGCGTTACTCCTGGCTGTACGCTCAGAAATTGCTCCTGGCAGGCTCATGGGACCATATGGGATACCAGGATTCGAACCACTGTCCTTCTGCATGCAAGGCAAATGCCTTACCTCCATGCTATCTCTCCAGCCCCCACATCTAATTCTCTAAGGACACTGTAACTTTTGCCTTTCTGTCATGATGGTTCTATACTCTGGAGCATTTGTTTCAGACCCTTTTTTTACTGACCTTCTTAAAACATAAGTTTTATAACAAATTCTGCAGATAAAACTTAAAAATCTCGGGGCCAGGGGACTGGAGAGATAGCATGGAGGTAGGGAGTTTGCCTTGCATGCAGAAGGACAGTGGTTAGAATCCTGGCATCCCATATGGTCCCCAGAGCCTGCCAGGGATGATTTCTGAGCGTAGAGTCAGGAGTAACCCCTGAGTGCTGCTGGGAGTGACCCAAAAACAAAACAAAACAAAAAACAAACAAACAAAAAACTTAAAAATCTCCTTATTACAATCCAATTGGAGGGACCAGAGCAATAGTATAGTGGGCAGAGCATCTACCTTGCATGTAGTTGACTCAGATTCAATTTCTGGCATCTCTGATGGTCCCTGAGCATTACCAGGAGTGATTTCTGAGTGCAGAGGCAGGAGTAAGCCTTGAACATTGCCAGGTGTGACTCCCAAACAAACAAAAAACTATTTTTTAAATTCAGTTTAATCAAGGTTTCTTTTCCCAAAGTGTTCTCTAACTTTCTTTTTTTTTTTTTTTTTTTTTTTGGTTTTTGGGCCACACCCAGTAACGCTCAGGGGTTACTCCTGGCTATGTGCTCAGAAGTTGCTCCTGGCTTGGGGGACCATATGGGACAGCGGGGGATCAAAATGCGGTCCATCCAAGGCTAGCGCAGGCAAGGCAGGCACCTTACCTTTAGCGCCACCGCCCGGCCCCTTCTCTAACTTTCTTTCCCAAGATTTAGAAAGTAGCTGCTAATCATTTCTTTTTCCTTCATCATGGTTAAATTGTACTCTACAGTACCAGTTAAAAAATAATTTTTATTTTTGGTTTTTGGGCCACACCCAGTGATGCTAAGGAGTTACTCCTGGTTATTCACTCAGAAATTGCTCCTGGCTTGGAGGACCATATGGGATGCTGGGGGATCGAACCTCGGTCCATCCTAGGCTAGCATGTACAAGGCAAACGCTCTACCACCTGCACCACTGCTCCGGCCCCTGTTAAGAATTTTTTCTGAGGCTGGGCGGTGGCGCTGGAGGTAAGGTGCCTGCCTTACCTGCGCTAGCCTTGGAAGGACTTCGGTTCGATCCCCCGGCATCCTATATGGTCCCCCAAGCCAGGAGCGACTTCTGAGCGCATAGCCAGGAGTAACCCCTGAGCGTTACCGGGTGTGGCCCAAAACCAAAAACAAACAAAAACAAAAACAAAAACAAAAAAAAAAAGAATTTTTTCTGCAGACCTCTGAACATTACTTCTATAGATTGCAAAAAGGCTTCAGAAGGCTCACAAAGATCTGTAATACATAATATATATGACAATTCATTTATTCCACATTGTGACCTAATTAGAAAAAATTAAATAACCTTTAGAATTTCCAATCAATTTTCAGCTACTCACATTGCTATTTATATATATATATATATATATATATATATATATATATATATATATATATATATATATATATATATAAACTAAGCTAAATAGGGGCCAGAGTGATAGTTCAGCAGGTAGTGTGCTTGTTGCATGTGACTGACTTGGGTTCAATCCCTGGCATCCTATATAATTCCATGACCATCACTCCTAAGTGTAAACCAGGAATAACTTCTGAGCATCACCAGGTGTGTCCCACAAACAAAACCAAGAAATGCTAAACACTTGTTTTGTTTTGCTATTTTTTTGTCATGCCCAGTAGTGCTCAAGGGTTACTCCTGATTCTTTTTTTTTTTTTTTTTTTTTTTTTTTTGGTTTTTGGGCCACACCCAGTAACGCTCAGGGGTTACTCCTGGCTATGTGCTCAGAAGTTGCTCCTGGCTTGGGGGACCATATGGAACACCGGGGGATCGAACCGCGGTCCGTCCAAGGTTAGCGCAGGCAAGGCAGGCACCTTACCTTTAGCGCCACCGCCCGGCCCCTTTTTTTTTTTTTTTTTTTCTCCAAACTATTTCTTTTTTTTTGGGGGGGTCACACCCGGCAGCACTCAGGGGTTATTCCTGGCTCCACGCTCAGAAATTGCTCCTGGCAGGCACGGGGGACCATATGGGACGCCGGGATTTGAACCGATGACTTCCTGCATGAAAGGCAAATGCCTTACCTCCATGCTATCTCTCCGGCCCCTTACTCCTGATTCTGTACTCAGAAATTATTTCTGGTTGGATGATCAGTTACATCAACCATGTGATGCATTTTCTTTAAATAACAAAAATTTTATTTTTTTATATCTTTATTTAAACACCGTGATTACAACATGACTGTAGGGTTTCAGTCATAAAAAGAACACCCCCCCCTTGGGGGCCGGAGAGATAGCATGGAGGTAAGGTGTTTGCCTTTCATGCAGAAGGTCATCGGTTCGAATCCCGGCGTCCCATATGGTCCCCTGTGCCTGCCAGGAGCAATTTCTGAGCATGGAGCCAGGAGTAACCCCTGAGCACTGCCAGGTGTGACCCAAAAACCACAAAAAAAAAAAGAACACCCCCCCTTCACCAGTGCAACATTCCCACCACCAGTGCACCCCATCTCCCTCCACCCACACAACTACCATGACAATGTTAATGACTGAGAGAAGTAGAATGCTTGTCTCAAATACAGGCAGGTGTGTGTGGGTTAAATAACAAAAATTTTTTAAAAAGAAATTTCAGGTTGGGCTGGTGTGATAGCATAGCAGAAAGGTGTTTGCCTTACACGCGGCTGACCCAGGACTGACCTGGTAACCCAGGTTTAATCCCTGACATCTCATATGGTCCCAAGCCTGCCAGGAGCAATTTCAGAGTGCAAACCCCTGAGTATGACTGGGTGTGACCCAAAAACAAAAACAAAAAAAAATTATTTTTGGTGGTGCTTAGGGGATCAGGGATCAAACCCAGGTTGGCTGCATGCAAGGCAAACATCCTACCCCAAAAATTCCATCCCCATAAACACTGTCTTTAAATTTAAAACTGTTTTGTTTTGTTTTGTTTTTTGGGGGGTGATATCTGGCCAGGAGAAACATAGATACATAGGAGAGATTAAGTATTATGGAATGTCTTGGTAGAACTTCTAAGACTTTTTATAAATTCCTTTCTGTTTTACCAATTGGAGATTTTCCTTAAGAGTTTAGTTCTCATAAATCTTTTTTGTTTCGGTTTGGTTTTTGGGGCCACACACAGTGGTGTTCAGGACCTACTCCTGACTCTATTCTCAGGGCTTTATGCCTGGCTCTGTGCTCAGGGATCACTCCTGACGGTGCTCAAGGGAACCATATGGGATGATGAAATCAGCTGCATTCAAAGCACCCTACCATCATACTATCATTCATATCAGTTCCAGTTCTTTTGGGGGGTTAACTCCTGGCTCTGTGCTCAGAAATCACCCCTGGCAGGCTCAGGGGACCATATGGGATGCTGGGAGTCGAACCAGCGTCCACTTGCAAATGCCCTACGTGCTGTGCTATCTCTCTGGCCCCTTTATCAGTCCCAATTCTAAGAAGTCTTGTCTTCAGGTTTAACAGACGTTACCTACCTATTTCAGTTTTGGTTTGTTTTTATTTCACACCTTGCTGGTACTCAGGGGCTATCTTGCCTCTTTGCTCATGAGTAACGTCAGGTGGGGCTTTGGGGACCATATGGGGTGCCAGGAATCAAACTCAGGTGTGCTGCATGCAAACTGAGTACCGTAATCCCCTGTACTAATTTTTCTCACCACCTACCCCATTTATTTGATTATTGCCAAAGTCAATAACATGGGGTGTTTTCCCTGCAGGGTTCCTATAAGAATATTTCTGGGGGTCGGAAAGATAGCATGGAGGTAGGCAGAAGGTCATTGGTTCAAATCCCGGCGTCCCACATGGTCCCCCGAGCCTGCCAGGCATGATTTCTGAGCATGGAGCCAGGAGTAACCCCTGAGCACTGCTGGATATGACCCAAAAACCAAAATTAAATTAAATTAAAAAAAAATATATATATATATATATTTCTGTTAACACTCTACCTGTCGCCTGGTTCAGGAGTGTCTGTAGATGTGTCCCAGTAGAATCTGCTGCTCTTAGGTCCCATGGTGCTACAGTGGACCTGCTGTAACTCACAGGGAGTGCTGGGCAAGTTCACAGCGTGTTCTTTGCCCCAGGTGGTAAGAAAGATAAGACATGGTGAGAGAGGCTGCATGGAGAGTGCTTGGTATTAATTAAAGCCCCATGTGGGCCACCTGTGCTCAGCACTCATGGAACCCTGAAAGTGAAAAGGAGAAAGAAAATACTCAGATGTGCTGCTTGGGAATCATTTTCCAAGAAGTACTCCCCACTAGGCAATTCAAGTAAGGCAGACAAAGTTCAATCTAAGGCTAGAGTGATAGTAAATGGGGTAGGGCACCTGCCTTGCACATAGGAGACCCAACTTCAATCCAAATTATCCCATATAGTCTCCAATCCTCTAAGAGTGACTACTGAGCACAAAGCCAAGAATAAGCCTTGAGCACAGCTAGTTGTGGTACCCACCCCTCACCCCACCCCACCCCCCAAAAAAACTACCTCGGTTGGGATAGGCATCATCTCCATTGCAGACTGATGGAGCCTTGGATTGGGGCCTGCAACTTTACTACATTCCTTGGAGGGCAGGGGGCTGGCAGTAATAATTCTTCCCACTGACTAATTCTTACTCAGGTGATCTCTTTCTACCTCCTTTATCTCATTCTGAATTTAGTGTCTTTTATTTGTTTTGAGGCCATAACTGGTAGAACAGGAATCACACATGGTGAGGCTCAGGGAACCATATGTAGTGCTGGGGTTGATCTCAGGTTGACTGTATGCAAGACAAGTGCCCTACTGCTGTACTTCCTCTCCCCAGTTAGAGAGATATACTACAACCAAACCTCAAATAACAATGGGATACAGGGCCATAGAGACAGCACAGCGGTAAGGTGTTTGCCTTGCACACAGCTGATTCTAAGAGACGGTGGTTCGAATCCCGGCATCCCATATGGTCCATAAGCTGTCAGGAGTAACCCCTGAGCACCGACGCTGGGTGTGATTCCCCCCCCCAAAAAAAAAAACAATGAGATAATCAGAAATAAAAACATGTCATTAGGCCATTATTTTGTAACTGTACAAATATCTTAGAATGTATTGGCACCGACCTGGGATGAACCTGGGTTTGATTCCCGACATCCCATATAGTCCCCCAAGCCTGCCAGGAGCGACTTCTGAGCACAGAACCAGGAGTAATCCAAGCTCCACTGGGTGTGGCCCCCAAAAAAAATGTATTGGCATGAACCTTGATGATCTAACCTACTACAAACCTGTATTCTCGGTAGAGACCACCATTAGCTATGTAATCCCTCACTGGCCAAATATCATTAGGTGGTGCATAATATATTAGCTCTACATATGAGAGTTAGAAAGCAAAAATGCATGTCTCGGGCCCGGAGAGATAGCACAGCGGTGTTTGCCTTGCAAGCAGCCGATCCAGGACCAAAGGTGGTTGGTTCGAATCCGGGTGTCCCATATGGTCCCCCGTGCCTGCCAGGAGCTATTTCTGAGCAGACAGCCAGGAGTAACCCCTGAGCACTGCCAGGTGTGGCCCAAAAACCAAAAAAAAAAAAAATGCATGTCTCAAAGTCACACCATTTGTGCCAATTGCCTAAGCAAATATTTTTCTCCTCCTGAAGCTTGTTTTCTTATCTAGAAGAAATTGGACCCTGAGCTACCTCATATTGGAAGGAGTAAAGACAATATAAATAAGGATTTTAGCATGGATCCTGTAATCACTCCCTACAACTTAATTTGTTTCTTGGTGTTATTATTGTTATTACATTAAGTTCATATTAAGGGAAGCAGATTAGATTGTGCCCTCACTTCTTATCACCTGATGTCTCTTCTCGAAGAGCCCCCATGAGGTGTGGTAAGGCCCATTTAGGACCCTTACTTATTCTGGGATGTGCCATTCAGGACTATACAAGTCACTTACTCTCCAGCTCCAGAACAGAGATTCTTGTAACCTGCAGATTTTTCTGAAACAGTGCTCAGTCAATTCACCTGCAAGTGGAGAACAGGGGTCTTCAATTCTGCCTCAAAACAAAGGAAGAAACTTAGAGGACAGCCCTTCATTTCATGGAGAATATTTCCTTAGCATCACTATGTGCCAGACCCTGCTCTGAGCAACAGGAGCACTGGGAACCAGAGCAGACCCTATCCTCAAGGTCAGATAATAAAGGAGGCAAGAGGAAACAAAACACAAGAAAAACCACAATGCAGAGAGGATTTAAATAAGAAAAACAGGGTTATAATATCCATAATAGGAAACCAAACAGGCTTGGGGATAGAGGAAACAGTCCTAAGATAAGCCTAGTCTTTTAGTTCTGTCTTCCCAAGAGTTCTCTAGGTAGTCCGGGAGAGTTAGGACCACAAATTGACTTGTTTTTTTTTTTTGTTTGTTTGGTTGGTTTTTTTGTTTTTTGTTTTTTGTTTTTGGGCCACACCCGGCGGTGCTCAGGGGTTACTCCTGGCTGTCTGCTCAGAAATAGCTCCTGGCAGGCACGGGGGATCATATGGGACACCAGGATTCGAACCAACCACCTTTGGTCCTGGATCGGCTGCTTGCAAGGCAAACGCCGCTGTGCTATCTCTCCGGGCCCCAAGTTGACTTATTTTTACTTTTGAATTTTCTAGAGCGAAGCAAGATTTTCTGAAAAATGTATTTAGGAAGATGAGAGAGAAGTATGTGTTTGAGAAAGAACACCGTCTTTGTTGTTGTTGTTGTTGTTGTTGTTGTTTTGTGTGTGTGTGTGTGTGTGTGTGTGTTCTGGGGGTGTTTGGGGTTTTTTTTTAGGTCACACCCGGCAGCGCTCAAGGGTTATTCCTGGCTCTATGCTGGCAGGCTGGGGGTTGGGGAGAGCCATGTGGGATGGCGGGATTCGAACCACCGTCCTTCTGCACGTAAGGCGAACTATCTATCTCATGCTATGTCTCCGGCCCCAGAAGAACACAGTCTTTACCAGAGTGCAAATAAGCAAGCAAACAAACAAGCGAGATGCGTGTTCAAGGGAGAACGCGGGCTTCACTGCAGAGCAAGCCCGAGCTCCGATTGGTTTGGGGGCCACACCCGGTGACCCTCAGGGGTTCCGCCTGGCTATGCGCTCAGAAATCGCTCCTGGCTGGGGGACCCTATGGGACTCGAACCGCGGTCCGTCTTGGTTTAGCGCGTGCCAGGCAGACGCCCTACCGCTCGCGCCACCAGAGGCTCCGGCCCCGCGAACTGCCCTGTCCTCCACCTTCCCATTCCCGCCGCTCGGCGCTTCTGCGGGCCGGGCCGGGCGGGCCGAGCCTGGGGGCGGCGCTCACCTGCGCGGGCCCGGGGCGGGGCCTGGCCAGGTGCTTCGCGGAGGCAGGAAGTGTGTCCCCAGCGGCGGCCCGTGCGGCGCTCCCGCGAGACGCGCACACCTGCGCTCCAGGTGAGCGGAGGGGGCGGGGAGGCGGCTCGCTCACCTGGCGGCTCAGGTCAGCCCCGCGCGGGCCCGGGAGGACGCGGTCCGGGCGGCGCCGCGGCGGAGAGACCCCCGAGGCCACGCGGCGGCGGGGGAGCGCCCCGCGACAGGTTCCTGGGGGGCCCCCTGCCACTTCCGGGGTGCGCGGGCCGGGCCGGGGAGCGGCCGAGTGGGGGCCGGTGGCACCTGGGAGCGGGGCGGGGCGCGGGGGCCCCGAGGCGGGTTCGGGGCTGCGGCGGCGGGCGGCGGGAGGGCCTGGGTGCGGAGGGCGTGCTCGCCCCGAGGGCACGGCTGCTGCCGAGGCTGAGCTGTCCCGGGGCGCTGCCGGTTCTGCTGCTCCTTGCTCCCCAAACACACACACGCACCCCCGGGACTGGGTGCCCGCCGATCTGCGAGCCCCGGGCTGAATTGGGGGGGCCGGAGACCGAGGGGCACCGATAGATGCCCTTGCAGGAGCCCAGCGCCGGGGCGTAAGAGGGATACTGGCTGCCAGGGGTCTGTGCCAAGGGCTCTGGGAGGAGAGGGAGTTGTGGAGTCAAGTTCAGAAACGGACCCGACGGAGCATCAGTGAGTGGTGGGCAGGCCTGGCATTCGGAATTTTCGCGCCCGCAGTGCCTGCCCCCAACCCGGTGGGAGCCCTTCCAGGTGTCAGTCGTCAGGCTGAGCCCTCCGTAGGCTGGCATGCCGGTAAAGGGACCAATCTCTCCCCTTGTTCGAGACAGCAAACGGAGACCCAGAGTCTTGCCTTACCCTAGGCCACAACTGAGCTGTGCCTCATCTCCACCCCGTGCAGTGACTGGGGCTCCTAAGATTCAGGGCTCACCTCCACCGAACTCAGGAACCCTAGTCACTGGGTTCCAAGCACGTCATCACCGGGGGCTCACCTCCACTGACCCCAGTGACCAGGTGCTTAAGATTGGCAAATCCTTTGAGGGCTCGGAGGCAGCAGTATGGACTTGATCTAACTGGGAGAAAATGGATTGAGAGTGATCAGGACCAGGAAAAGAGGGAGAAACTGAAGCCAGCCTCTGTCCTTCTCCCAAGCCTTACTTCCCTTCTTTCCACCTTATTCAAGACGTATGGTACATCTGGCAGACTCAGTACAACCTTCCATCTCCCATGGGGTGTTTCTAGACAGCAGTCTCTCCTCTCTGAGCTTCAGGCTTCTGGTTCATAAAGTGAAGCTGTTATATCTACAGCACAGGGAAAATCCAAGTTTGCTTCTAAGCACTTCACTAAAATTTCCCCAGCTTTTAGCACCATTAGGGCACTTGAAGGTGCAAGTATATACTGTTGGATGAATTTACTGAATTATAAACCTTGAAGGTAGGGGAGCAGATAAGGCCTTAACCAACCTTCTAACAGATCTCAGACATACCTGAGCTCAGAATGACTGAGGTAGTATAGAGGGGTCCTTCCTCATTCAAGGCTTAAGACTAGAAAACTAAAACTCAGGGTTCCCTGCAGAGGTCTTTAGCGGACACAAACTTGCCCCCTTTTGCCAGCAACTGTCCACTTTCTTTTTTTGTTTGTTTGTTTTTGGGTCACACCCAGTGGCGCTCAGGGGTTACTTCTGCCTCTACGCTCAGAAATCGCTCGCTCCTGGCAGGCTCGAGGGACTATATGGGACCACTATCCTTCTGCATGCAAGGCAAACGCCTTACCTCCATGCTATCTCTCTGGCCCCAACTGTCCGCTTTCATCACCTTTTTCTTCCCGAGGAATAAATGGGTGGAGAGTTGGAGAAAAGTCTGAGCCATCAGGTTGGAGGCAAACTGAAGTGGGACAACTTATTTCATATGCCTTGGTAGAGTAGTAGCAAGAATATCTCTAGGGTGGTGAGAACTCATTGGTTGTATGCATGCAAAGCACTTAGAACAATATGACTTGCACTAAAGTACAGCTCCTGAGTTTAGGGAATTTTATTTTTAGACTGTCTCCGTGGAATTTAGAATAAATTCTAGAACGCAGGCCTCAGGAAAACTGTTAGTTGAGTAAGTGAATACCTACCTGTACTTTGCTAAAACCAAAGATTTTTTTGACTGCTTGTCTCTGAGCTATGAAGGATTTTAAAGTTACCTGTTAGAATGTTAGTTGCTTGTCTCTGGGGATATCTCTCCCCTCTCCCCTCGAGTTAATATCTTTTTTTTCCATCTGATGTCTTGTCTACCCTAAGGTCACATAAACACACTGTCAGTCCCCAGACATACTATTCCACACACTCCTGTTCCAGACAGAAAATAGACATGATATCTACTTTTAGGGCCATGTATAACTAACAGCCCAACAGTAGCCTTTGAAGGTCCTGTCTAAATTGGGATTCTTGAGTATTCCTCAAGAAAAATACTGAGTAGGGCTTGAGAAAATGGAATGAAGAGTTGGAGAAATAAAGAATTCCTATATCTGCTCCCCACCCAACCCTTTCATTATGGCTAAATTCTTCTCCCTCTTCACCTTGCTCTTTCTGCACATTGCTACCTTCTGGCTTGGAATTAGGCTACCAGCGTGGTGCTCCTTTACTAATACATGCTTCTCTGTATATTCCTATGAAAAACCCAGTGCTGGAGCAATAGCACAGCGGTAGAGCATTTGCTTTGCATGCTGGCGACCCAGGACAGACCCACGTTCAATCCCTGGCATCCCATGTGGTCCCCCAACCCTGCCAGGAGTGATTTCTGAGTGCAGAGCCAGTAGTAACTCTGAGCACTGCTGGGTGTGGCCCCCAAAACAAAAACAAAAGGGACCACAGTTCCTTTTTCTTTTTTCTTTTTTTTTTTTTTGGTTTTGGTTTTGGTTTTTGGGTCACACTCAGCAGTGCTCATGAATTTCCCCTGGCTCTACGTTCAGTTGTTGTTCCTGGCAGGCTCGGGGGACCATATGGGATGCTGGAATTCGAACCACTGTGCTTCTGTATGCAAGGCAAATGCCTTACCTTCATGCTATATCTCTGGCCCCAGTTCCTTTTTCTTATGTCTCACACTACATTTTGGTTCCACAGCTCCTGACACAGGGCCAGACTTGTTATTTTTGAAATGAATGAAGTCTTTTTTTTTTTTGTTTCCCAAACCTGCTGGCAACCAAGTTAAAAAAGGACAGAAGGGGGACATTCCAGTGTGCTGGAGCACATTTTGCATGAAGGAGATCCTGGATCAATTCCTAGTACCACATGGTCTGAGCACCACCAGGAACAACCCAGAGTACCCCCAGGTGCGGCTAAAAATTTTAAAAAGGTTTTATTTGTTGTATATGAATCTGTGTGTGTGCTGTCAAGGACTAATTTTGGGCTTTCACACATGCAATGCAGATACTTTCCCACTGAGAGCTACATCCCTTGCACTGCCTGATCTTTCTTGTAATAAAAGGAAGCAAGGGGGGCCGGGCGGTGGCGCTGGAGGTAAGGTGCCTGCCTTGCCTGCGCTAGCCTAGGACGGACCGCGGTTCGATCCCCCAGCGTCCCATATGGTCCCCCAAGAAGCCAGGAGCAACTTCTGAGCTCATAGCCAGGAGTAACCCCTGAGCGTCACAGGGTGTGGCCCAAAAAAACCAAAAAAAAAAAAAAAAAAAAAAGGAAGCAAGGGGCGGGAGAGATAACATGGAAGTAAGGCATTTGCCTTTCATGCAGAAGGTTCAAATCCCGGCATCCCATATGGTCCCCCATGCCTGCCAGGGGCGATTTCTTTTTTTTTTTTTTTTTTTTTTGGTTTTTGGGCCACACCCAGTGGTGCTCAGGGGTTACTTCTGGCTGTCTGCTCAGAAATAGCTCCTGGCAGGCACGGGGGACCATATGGGACACCGGGATTCAAACCAACCACCTTTGGTCCTGAATCAGCTGCTTGCAAGGCAAACACTGCTGTGCTATCTCTCCAGGCCCAAGGGGTGATTTCTGAGCATAGAGCCAGGAGTAACCCCTGAGCGCTGCCAGGTGTGACCCAAAAACCAAAAACCAAAAAAAAGAAGCAAAATAATCCTTGATGTTCAGTGTTGCTAGGAGAGAAAATCTGAGCCAGACTGGATATTGAGAGGGTCAGCTGTGGGGTTCCATACACCATAATCCAACCCTGGAAAAACTCATCTGGAGCAGGGTTCTCTACAGAAAATTAATGGGGGGGGTGAGTGTGAGAGAGATAAAAGAGAGAGACCCAGAGAGAAGAGAGACAGAGAGAGACCCACCCCAACCCCAGGAAGACAAAGGACCTATCTAGAATTCTAGTCCCTCCTAGGTGAGTCTTTGACAGGGAAAGAGGGCTAAAACCATTTCATTGAGGGTGAAAGCAGTTGTTGTAAACCTACAATCAATTTTGAAGGAGGGAAAGAAAAGGGGGTAAAGATCTTGTTCTGAGGGGGCCGGGCGGTGGCGCTGGAGGTAAGGTGCCTGCCTTGCCTGCGCTAGCCTAGGACGGACCGCGGTTCGATCCCCCGGCATCCCATATGGTCCCCCAAGAAGCCAGGTGCAACTTCTGAGCGCATAGCCAGGAGTAACCCCTGAGCGTCACAGGGTGTGGCCCAAAAACCAAAAAAAAAAAAAAAAAAAAAAAAAAGATCTTGTTCTGAAATCAGTCACCAGAAGGGGTGTTTGTTGAGTAGAATTGAATCGGAGACTGTGTGTGAAGTGGGCTTAACAATGAAGAGAAATTGGGGGAAATCATTTATCAGAAAGTGAGACCCCCTGGGGACCAGAGTGATAGTACAACTGATAAGGCACTTGCCTACATGGTGACTAAGTTCAGTCCTCAGCATTTAATATTATGGTCCCCAAAATACTGCCAGAAATAATTACTGAGTGCAGAGCCAGGAGTAATACCTAAGTACTGCTGAGTATGGACCAAAACCCAAAAAGAGAATGTGAAAGCTCAGGAAAACTTTCACTTTTTGTAATAAACAATAAAATGTATAATTTTTGTAACCGTTGTTTTGGGGACACACCCAAGAGTGTTCAGGATTTACTTCTGGCTCTATGCTCAGGGATCACTCCTAGTGATGCTCAGGGAGTAACTATATGGGGTAACAAGGATCAAATCCAGATAGCCACATGCAATGGAATACCTGCCGTACTATTGCTTGTAACCTTAACATTTTTTCAGTTTAATTAACTTTTGGGGACAGGGGTAGAATAATGCCTAGGTCTAGGGGTTATTTCTGGTCTGCTCTCAGGGATTACTCACTCCTGGCTAGGCTCAGGGAACCACAATAGGGTGCCAGGGATCATACCTGGGCCATCTACATGCCAAGCAAGCACCCTACCTGCTGTACTATCTCTCTAGCTCTGAACCTTTAAAACTTTTTGTTTTTGTTTTTGGCCCATACCCAGTGACACTCAGGTGTTACTTCTGACTCTGCTCTCAGAAACTACGGCTGGCAAGCTCAGGGGACCATATTGGATGCCGGGGATTGGACCCAGGTCTGCTGTGTGCAAGGCACTGTGCTATCCTTCTTGCCCCTAAAATCTTATTTATTTAATGGTTTGGGGCCATACTTAGCAATACTCAGGGGTTACTCTTGGTTCTACACTCACTCTGGAAGGATTATTGTGCTTGGGGAACCATATAGAGGGATGACGGAATCAAACCTAGTTTGACCATGTATAAGGCAAGCACCCTACCCACTGTACTCTATCTCTCTAGCCCTATAGCCTTTTAAATGACCATTTCAATCATGTAGTCCTGTGGCTCTTATATTCATATGAATGTGTCAGCATCCCTACCACCATTGCCAGAACATTGTCATCTTCCCAGACTGAAACTGCCCACATCCAGCTTCCTCTGCTGCTAGCCTTCTACTTCCTACCTCTATTAATTTGACTATTCTAGATAGCATTGAGACCCCACAATATTTGTCCCTTTGTGTCAACTTCATTCACCTAGTATCAAGTCTTCAAGGTTCATCTGTCTTGTAATATAGCACAATTTGATTCACTTTTTTTGTTTTGTTTTGTTTTTGTTTTTTTATGGGTAACACAGTGCTCAGGGGTTACTCCTGACTCTGCGCTCAGAAATCGCTCCTGGCAGTCTCAGGGGACCATATGGGATGCCGGGATTCGAACCACCAACCTTCTGCGTGCCAGGAAAATGCTTTACCTCCATGCTATCTCCGGCCCCTGATTCACTTTTTTTAAGACTGAATAATATTTCTATCTATACAGATGGTCCCTGAAAAACTTTAATTCAACTCAGTGTTGGTTTTTTTACTTTTTTTTTTTTTGGTTTTTTGGGTCACACCCAGCGGTGCTCAGGGATTACTCCTGGCTGTCTGCTCAGAAATAGCTCCTGGCAGGCACGGGGGACCATATGGGACACTGGGATTCGAACCAACCACCTTAGGTCCTGGATCGGCTGCTTGCAAGGCAAACACCGCTGTGCTATCTCTCCGGGCCCGGTTTTTTTTACTTTTCACTGTGCTAACACAGAATGCATTCAGCAGGAATTGTACTTTGAAGTGTGTACTTTTGGGGCTGGAGTGATAGCACAGTGGCAGGACATTTGTCTTGCATGTAGCTGACCTGGGGCAGACTTGGTTCAACTCCTGGCATCCCACATGGTCCCCCAAGGCTGACAGCAATTTCTGAGTGCAGAGCCAGGATTAACCCCTGAGTCCTGCCAGATGTGACCCAAAAACAAAAAGAAAAAAGGAAAAAGAAAAGAAATGTGTACTTTTCCTCAGTTAGCAGCGCATGCTATTGGCAGCAAGTCCCAGCTTCAGTCACACACTGCTCACAGGATAAATGAACAAAGCTCTACCATGTGCTAGGTCAGATGTGCTCTTTTGGATATTTGGTAGGGCAGAGGAGGGAGGTTTTTATTTTTGAGCCACATCTGACAGTGTTCAAGGGTTGCTCCTGGCAGTATGCAAGAAATCATGTGCTGCAGATCAAACCTAGGCCTTCTTCAAGCATAGCATACACTCTAGCCCATTGACATTTTCTCCCACTATATAGTGTTTTATTATTTTCCTGCCCTGTCAGTGAGTAGTTAATGAGCTTTGTGTGAGATGACTTTGCCCAACTGTAGAATATAAGTGTTCCATGCACATATATGAGGTAGACTAAGCCTTGATGTTTGGTAGAACAGGTGTACTAAATGTATTTTTGTTCTTTTTCTTTTTTTTTTTTTTTTCGGTTTTTGGGTCACACCCGGCGGTGCTCAGGGGCTACTCCTGGCTGTCTGCTCAGAAATAGCTCCTGGCAGGCACGGGGGACCATATGGGACACCGGGATTCGAACCAACCACCTTTGGTCCTGGATCGGCTGCTTGCAAGGCAAACACCACTGTGCTATTTCTCCGGACCCCGTATTTTTGTTCTTACTGTTGATCCAGGGATCACACTTGGCATTGCTGGAAGTGTGAGGCCATTCAGTGCCTATTTGGAACCCAGGACTTCATAAATACAAGGCATCTGCCCTGCCACTTGGCTATATCCTTAGCCCCTAAATGCCGTTATTGTTGTTGTTGTTGTTTTGGAGGGGGGGCTACACCCTATGTTGTATAGGACTTGCTACTGGTTCTGCACTTAGAAACCACTAAGCCCAGGGACCGGAGTAATAGCACAGTGGTAGGGCATTTGCCTTGCATGCAGTCAATCTAAGACTGACGTTGGTTTGAATCCCGGCATCCCATATGGTCCTCCGTGCCTGCCAGGGGTGATTTCTGTGCACAGAGCCAGGAGTAGCCCTTGAGCACCACTGGGTGTGACCCAAAAAACAAACAAACAAAAAAAGACCACTAAGCCTGATGGAGCTCAGGGAACCATATGAGATACCTGGGATGTAACCTGGGTCAGCTGCATACAAAGCAAGTATCTACCTATTGTCAGGTCACTCAGTCCTTTTATTTGGGGATTGGAAGGAGTAGTCACATCCAGTGGCACTAGCTCTATACTTAGGGATCACTCCTAGTGCTACTCAGACTGTATGGGATATCAGAGATTGAACCTGGATTGGCACCATGCAAGGTGAGGCTTACCTACTGTATTATCTCTCCAGCCTCCTAATAATTTTTTTTTTAAATTGCAGTGCTGGGATTTAAACCCAGCGCATCAACATGCAAGGTGTAGGTTGTTTGTTTTCTTTTGTTTTGGGGCCATATCCAGAAGTGCTCAGAGCTTATTCCTGGTAAGGATCAGTGATCACTCCTGATAAATGCAGAGGACCATACAGGGGGTTATTGTTGTTGGATGGCACACCCAGTAGTGCTCAAGGATATCTCCTGGCAAGACTCAGGGATCATATGTGGTCCTAGATTGAACCTGTGTTGGCCATGTGCAAGTGTCCTACCTTCTCTATGTTCTGGCCTCTTAGGCTGCCAATTTTGGGGCTGTGCTGAGTATCACTACAGTGAACATGGGTATACAATATCTCTTTGAATTCCTTTTTTTAAATCCTTTTGCCTATTCCTAGAAGTTAATACTTTTGGATTTATGGCCATTCTTTTTTTATGGGGACAGGGTAAGGTCACAGCCTAACAGTGATGCTCAGGGTCAGTGGTTACTCCTCAGGTACCACTCCAGTCTGGTTCAGAGGACCATATACGATGCCAAGGATTGAACCAGAGGCAGGCCACATGCAAAGCAAGTGCCCTAATACTGTGCTATTTTTCCACAGCACCACACTGTTTCATATCCTCATATCCCATCATCAAAGGACTCTGATTTCCTTTTTGTTTTCCCTTGTTTGGTTTCAGGGTCACAGCCATTTGTGCTCAGGGTAAACTGCTAGTAGTGTTCAAGGGGGGATCAAACCTAGGACCCACATACAAAGTGTGCACTCAATAATTTGGGCCTTCTCCCAGTGATATGTGTTCTGTGCAGACCTGATGGGTGTGAGCAGGAGAATCTGTCATCTGACTAGACTATTGACAGAACCTCTTCTTTGGGGAACCCGAGAAAACTAGATGAGGGTTTGTGGAATATTTCGTCCTCTCAAAATAGCCCTCCCAATAGTGGAGGTATCCGAAGCTCCTCCAAATAGTGTGGGCATCACGCCCTGACAGTTGTTCTTGGCCTCTTGCCCCACAGGTATCTGGCTGTGGCAAACCATGCTGTGAGCCATGCCTCGTCCAGGACCTCCACGCCCAGTATCGGGGCCTCCACGCTTGGGCCCCTGGGAGCAACCATCAGAGCTCTGCCTGGAGACATATGAGCAGCCCTCCAGGCCCCCACCAAGCCGTCGGACCCGGAAGCCAGACCCGAAGGATCCTGGACATCATGGGCCAGAGAGCCTTACCTTCATTTCAGGTTCTGCTGAGCCAGCAACAGAGCCCCCTGCCTGCTGCCCGCTCTGGCGCCCCTGGGTATGGGACTGGTGCCAAGCCGCCTTTTGCTTCCGCCGATGCCGAGGTTGCCTCCAGCGATGCGGAACTTGTGTACGGGGCAGCAGCCCCTGCTTGTCACCTGGAGATTCCACGGAAGGGGCTGATGAAGCCAGCTGGGCCAAAGAGCACAATGGGGTGCCCCCCAGCCCTGACCGGGCCCCACCAAGCCGGCGGGATGGCCATCGGCTCAAAACACCCATGGGAAGCAGCTTCAGCTACCCTGACGTCAAGCTTAAAGGCATCCCTGTCTATCCCTACCGCAATACCACCTCCCAAGCCCCAGATGTGGACTCCTGCTGCAAGGAGCCCCTGGCTGAGCCCCCCACCCTACGACACAGTCTGCCCAGCACCCTCGCCAGCAGCCCCCGAGGCTCGGAGGAGTACTACTCCTTCCATGAGTCGGACCTGGACCTGCCTGACATCGGCAGTGGCTCCATGTCGAGCCGAGAGATTGATGTGCTCATCTTCAAGAAGCTAACGGAGCTGTTCAGCGTGCACCAGATTGACGAGCTGGCCAAGTGCACATCAGATACCGTGTTCCTGGAGAAGACCAGTAAAATCTCGGACCTTATCAGCAGCATCACTCAGGATTATCACTTGGATGAGCAGGATGCTGAGGGCCGCCTGGTCCGTGGTATCATTCGCATCAGCACCCGGAAAAGCCGGGCACGTCCACAGAATGTAGAGGGGCGTTCAAACCGAGCCACTGCTCCAGCTGCTGCTGCCCCCGATAGTGGCCACGAAACCATGGTGGGCTCAGGGCTCAGCCAGGATGGTAGGTCGAAGTCCTGAGACACGAGGGAGTGAGTGAGTGGCAAAGGTTCTGGCCACTGGAGGGTTTGGCAATTTATCTCTAGCCATTGTTCCTAATCTTCCTCTCCCGTTTTCTCATGTTGCATCAAGAGGCATCTGTCCTCAGATGCTGCCTGCCAACTTCCAGGCCTGGCTTGGCCTGACCAAAGCTTCACTCCCCCACCACCACACAGGAGCATATGTGTGTCTGTATCTTTGAAATGTTAGTCCTCTGGTCCAGGCCTTTCCTGGGTTGGAGGGCAGAAGTAGAAAGGGTAGATATGATGGCCTCAGGATGACACAATAGGATATAATTGTGACCACTGTCCTCTATGTTCCCTCCCTAGAACTGACTGTGCAAATCTCCCAGGAGACAACAGCAGATGCCATTGCCCGGAAGCTGAGGCCTTACGGAACCCCAGGTTGGTATTGACTTGATGAGAGCAGAAAGGAGGCACTTTCCTAGTATTCCACATGTACTGTCCCAGTTTTGTTCTGGGGTAGGTAAGGATAGACTCAAAGGGACAAGAGGAGGCTGGATTGTGGGTACAGCAGGTAGGTCATTTGCCTTTCATGCAGCCAACTTAGGATTGATCTCTGACACTATATATGGTCCCCTGAGCCTGCCAGGAATGATTCCTGAGCACTTCTGAGTGTGGTCAAATAAATAGAGTGACAAGAAACTTGAAAAGTTACAGGAACCCCTTATTTCCAACCTTACTAACGGACTTAAAGGATTCAGTTAGGCTTAAAGATGTCTCAAAGAGCTAAAGCACTTGCTTTGCTGCAGGAGCCTAGGGTTCCATTCCCAGCATTCTATTCTTCCCCCGGTACTTCTTGGAAGTTCCCACCAATCTCCCAGGTATGCACAGGGAATAGCCCCAAACAACACTGAGTATGACTCCAAAATAAAACAAAAACAATGGCCAGAAAGCTAGTATAGGGGTAGGGCACTGGCCTTGTTAGCCATCCCTGGGGTTCTATCTTATAACACTGCCAAGAGGGATCCCTGAGCACAGTCAGAAGTAAGCCTGTGAGCATTGCTAGGTGTAGCCCCAAAACAAAAGCAAACAACACAATAAAGGTTCAGTTGAAAAAGATCCAGGGAGGGGCCGGAGAGATAGCATGGAGGTAAGGCGTTTCATGTAGAAGGTCATCAGTTCGAATCCCGGCGTCCCATATGGTCCCCCGTGCATGCCAGGAGCAATTTCTGAGCACGGAGCCAGGAAAAACCCCTGAGCACTGCCAGGTGTGACCCAAAACCACAAAAAAAAAAAAAAGATCCAGGGAGCTATCCCTGAAACATCAGGTCAAGTACCCAGAACAGGAAAATAGGAAGTGATGGGAGCCCAAACCGTAAACCTTGATCCTGGGGTAGAAAGAGGGGATCGGGAGGCTACCCAGTGGTGCTGAAAGGTCACCTTATATCTTTTCCACTGCTGTCTTCTCGCCTTCACAGCAGCAACCCCTAGGAATAGTCATTCCCCTTGAACAGAGTGGGGGCTGGGGCAGAGAGGCCAGGAAACTGTGGGTCACCCCGCCAGGAGCAGACTGACCCAGGCTCAAATTCCACCCTGCTTCTTCTCGGCAGGCTCCTCCCCTCTGAACCTGTTTCCTTCTTCCTCCGCCTCAGGATACCCAGCCAGCCACGACTCGTCCTTCCAGGGCACCGACACAGACTCATCTGGGGCACCTCTGCTCCAGGTGTACTGCTAACCTCTGCTACACCCCGCGCCACAGCCTGTAGGAGAGAACTAATCTACAGAATGAAGAGAGGGACCAGGACCCAGTTTCTGGAAGGCAGGGCCATGAACCCAGATGCAGTGCTTGCTCTGGCTCTTCCTGCCTGGCTGACTGGTTTCCAGACCACGTGCATTTCACTGGGCCCTGGTGCCCATCACTGACCCCAACTCCCAACTCGCCAGACCCCTCCCTAGACTTATCCCTTCCTGCCCAGTCTTAAACCATTCTGGAGCTTGGAGAGTAAAGAGTTACATTCTGGACTGAATCCTGACTCGAGTCCCAACGCACTCTTCTAACTGATCATGCACACTTCCCCTCCTCCCCCGGGCAGGTAAAAGCTGCTTGTCTGAAATGGATTTGGTTGGGGTGGCAGGATCTGAGGCAGGGCCCATTCATCTCATGTTGAGCTATTTGGTTCTGGTTGATGTTGTGTATTAATGTCATAATTGGAAGTACAAAGATAATTGTCTGGTCATCTTGTGGTGACACTTTTTTTGGTCCCATTTGTCTGGGTCCTACCCAGAACAGGAAAAGGGAAAAAAAAAACAAAACAGCCTTATGTAGTGGGTCAGTGATTGGAGAAGGGAAGCAATGCTGCCCCTTCAGGTTCATAAGGTTAATGAACCTTTAATGAATCTTACGTTTCAAGATGAACATGTCTGTAACTGAGAGTCCAAACAAGTGAGCAGTCATGGTTGACAGCTTCTTCCGGGTAGCCTCCCTGGGTTCCCCTGCCTGCCCTACCCACTGCCTGCAGGCTGATCCGTGTTTTTCAGTTCTCCTGGATCCCGAGGGAGCCCCATGGTTTTTCTAATAACCTGGGAGGCTCCTTTTCTCCCAAGGTGAGGGCTCCAGAGGTATAGTACATAGGAACTTCTGGAACCTGGAAGGGGGCCTCTTGGCCTTTTAGTCCCCATGTGAAGAACTGATCTGGCTTGGGGCAGAATGAGGATCCCACCTGATCCCAAAGAGGGACCCACTTTCCTTCTCACAGAGGGTCCCTTAGACCTTTCAGCACTAATGCCAGGGCAAACTTATAAAAACCCATGATAAACAGACTAGGATCCCCTATGATCAGGACATTTTCATTGTCCTATGAACACACTTGGAAAGAGACAAACTACTTATCTGCCCCACTTCCTACCAAAAAATAAAATGAGATGATGTGGGATTATGAACACGAGAAAACTGGTTCCTTCCTTAGGCTCTGCTGTCTGAGCTTGACCAAGGCTGTGATAAGATGGCACCATTTACTTTTTTTTTTTGGGGGGGGGGGTCATCACACCCAGCAGCACTTAGCGGTTACTCCTGGCAGGCTCAGGGACCATATGGGATGCCAGGATTCAAACCACCATCCTGTGTCTAAGGCAAACGCCCTACCACTGTGCTATCTCTCTGGCCCCTAGCACCATTTTTCAAATTTAACCTCAGCAGCTACTATTAGCGACCAAAGTATGTTTATCAAGTTTCAGAAATAAGGCTTATGCATGTATTACCTTTTTTTTTCTTTTTTTGATGGGGGTGTCACACTTAGCCCAGTCTTCAGGGATCACTCCAGACAGGGCTTGGGGAACCACAAGGTGGTGCCAGGAATTAAACTTGAGTCAGCTCCCTGCAAGGTGAGTGCCTTCACCCTATACTATCCAGCTACTAAATTTTTAGCAAGCTATTCTGAAGTACGCAAAGGAGGGCCAGAGCCATAGCACAACAGTAGGGCATTTGCCTTGCATGTGGCCAACCCCAGACTCAGGTTCGATTCCTGATTCCTGGCATCCCATATGGTCCCAAGCCTTCCAGGGTGACTTCTGAGCAAAGAGCCAGGAGTAACCTGGGTGTGCCACTGGGTGTAACCAACAACAAAAAAAGAAATACCCCAAAGACGTGTTGTATTCCAGGAATTTAAGAAGTGGGCCAGAGCTTTTACAGCTTTTACATTGCATGTGCCTGCCCCCACATCCTCCACATCTCTCTCTCTCTCTCTCTCTCTCTCTCTCTCTCTCTCTCTCCCTCTCTCTCTCCCTCTCCCTCTCTCTCTCTCCCTCTCCCTCTCTCTCTCTCCTTCCCTCCCTCTCTCTCCCTCTCTCTCTTTCCCTCTCCCTCTCTCCCTCCCTCCCTCCCCCCCCCTCTCTCTCCTCCCCTCCCCTCTCCTCTCTCCAGAAAACCAACCTAGACAGATGGTGTTTGCTAAAAGGTAGATTTCCAGGGCCAGAGAGACAGCATGGAGGTAAGGAATTTGCTTTGCATGCAGAAGGATGGTGATTCGAATCCCGGCATCCCATATGGTCCCTGGAGCCTGCCAGGAGCAATTTCTGAACATAACCCCTGAGCGCTGCAGGGTTTGACCCAAAAAAAACAAAATAAATAAAAGGTAGATTTCTAAGGAGACACTAGGGTATTTTTTTTTTCCTTCCCCTGAAAGCTGCTAGTAGTTGCCAAGTAAGTTTGGGAAGCTCCTTCAATGAGCCATTAAGCCTGAGAGAGATAGAACTTACCTTTGAGTTATGCCACAAGATTTGGGCTAAAAACCAGGCCCCCGACTTGTGATGGTTGTCCTAAGTGACCTGTTCCCCCACAGAGAGACTAGAAGGCACAGGGAGAAGTGGGTAAATAGCTTTAATGTGTAACAGTAGGCCAACTGAGGAAGAAAAGACCACCAGGGCCCCAGCCCTTCTCCCCTAATGCCTCCAGTCAGGTGTGCCTGGGCCAGTTCCATGCCTGTATCAAGCCCTGAGGCCACCAAGTTCCTAGCAAGGGTGATAAGGGAAGGTGGGTGGTTAGAGGTTCAGTCCAAGAGTTTCAGGAGCAAACAGGAGTTAGTTGAATTTGGCCTTGGAGAAATCCATCTCTGGATGTTGATCCATGAACCTGGGGAGAAGTAGGGAAAAGGGTCAGACAAGCTATCCCCCTCTACCTTCTTCAGCCCCACAGATTGCATCTATTCAGAACTGGAGCTACTTAGCGTGCAGAGGCCAGCTAGGTGGAGGCCCAGAGCTGAGGCTGGAAAAGAGGTGCCACACCAAACTCTTCCTGGAGTTAGCTATGACCTCCTATTCTCCCTTCCTCCCCTCCCCCAGACAGCCTTGCCCTCACAATAACCCTGAAGGTGATTAAGATAGGCAACCAGAGTCTATAAAGCCATAAACTGGCTGGCTCCTTCCCAAGGGGCAGGGCAGCACCTGTCTTGCTCAGTCACCCCACATGCAGCCTTCCCATCACCCAACTGCAAATCCCCCAGTCTTCATTTCAAGTTGCTCACTTCTTTAGGATCTCCTGTTTCTTCTGCTCATCTGAGGTGGGGAGCCCCATGGACTTCTGTCTCTGGTCATACATCATCTTCTCCACCATGCTGCGGGTTTCACTGTCCAGGTCTGACAGCTAAGGGCAGGCAGAGCCAGAAATGGGTGAGGTTCTGGGGCCCTCCAAATGCTTCATTTCCCAGCTGAAGTTCCCCGAACTAGCCAGGCCCACCTTAGAATTCTCAGGGTTGATCTTCTTGGTATTGATCTCAGGGTCACTGGCCACTAGACGACTCCACCACTCCATCTTGTTGATCTGAGAGAACAAGACACAGATTCACCAGAGATAGAAGGCAGCTCACCCTGGGCCCCAGAAACCAACTCTTCCCTGTCCAAACTCTCAGGTCTAATTCTTGTACGTAGGGTCCACAGACCTGCACTAGGACTAGAGTGTAGATGTGCAAGACTCTGACCCCACACACACCAGCTGAACGAGTGAGACACAGAAATTAGGTTGAGGGCCAATGAGACAGATCAAAGGGGTAAGTTGCATAGTTTGCAAGCAGGAGGGCCAGGGTTCTATTCCCAGAACTACAAGTACTGCCAAATCTGGTCACAAACCAAAAAAAAGAAGAAAAATATATATGTAAACAGTGTTTCTGACATACAAAGAATGAAGTTCAGTAAGCTGATCATGCAGGGAGGAGAGTGAAGTGTCTGTAGCAGGGTCTGAGCCCTATGCACAAACAGCAGGCAGATCACACCAGGAACAAGGTATGTGTGCTCCTCACAGAAAGGTCTTCTGTATCTAGCATGCACCTTTCATTTTACTTATTTTTGAGGGGACACACCCAGCAGCACTCAGAGGTTATTCTGGCTCTGCACGTAAGAATTGTGCCTAGCAGTGCTTGACTATATGGAAAGCTGGGGATTGAACCTGGGCCAGCCATATGCAAGGCAAATGCCCTTTCCAGCTATGCTATCACTTTGGTCCTGGATGTACTTCTTTTTTTTTTTTTCTTTTCCCTTTATGGACCATACCCGGTGAGATCAGTGGTTACTCCTGGCTTGGGGGACCATATGGGACACTGAGGGATTGAACTGTGGTCCATCCTAGGTTAGCGCATGCAGGGCAAATGCCCTACTGCTTGTACCACTGCTCCGGCCCCACTTCTAGACCCTTGACACACCAGAAACCACCTTTATTTACTGATGTCTGCCTGTCTAGGAGAGAAAAAAAAGCTGCTGAGTTTTGAGTTTTATAGCTGTTCCAGAACTGAGAACAAAACCACACAGGGCAGGTATCTGAAGATCTACATCCGAGTATCTCCAGAAATGGAGCTGGAGCAATAGTACAGCAGATAAGGCACTTGCATTGCAGGAAGCCGACTTGGGTCAATCATCAGTGCCCCATTTGGTCCCCTACCAGTATACCACGAGTGATCCTTGAGTGCAGAGCCAGAAATAAGCCCCAAGCACCACTGGGTATGACCCAAAAACAAAACAAAGTGAATGCATGCACAAACCCAAAGGAAGGGGGAAACTTAGCACCAAATAGTCTCCGTGCTGAGTACTACCATTCCTGTAGGCAAAAGCCTGGGTAAATCTCCCATACGTACTTTTCCTGACACAAATGCAACAACTTTGAGTCTACTTTTGAGTTTATTTGGGAGATAAAATAAGAAACACCCACCAAGACACAGCACAGTGCCCAAGGAAATGACCCGGTGCCCTCCCCTGCTCCTCAGGGGGCAGGCCTCTTGTACCTTCTCCAAATGCACAGTCACCACCTTGCCGTCTTCAATAAGCCACGAGCTCTCCTCTACTTTCACTTCGTTGTACAGCTCCCCATCAATGACTGCAGGCTGGCCCTTAATCCCTACCCGGAGATGCCGCCGCTGGATGTCCACCACCACATCCTTTCCCTTCAGCCGGAAGTTCACGCGAAAGGGTATTGCCAGCTGCACAGGGCATGGCAGTTAGGAAGGGTCGAGCATGAGCCTCATGCTGACTCCCTCACCCAGGCCTGGCACCACACTCACATCAAGCTCTGACAGGGTCTGGGTCCAGCGGTAATTGGGAAGGTCTGCCCCATTGCCAAGGTTGGGTTTCAGTTTTCCTTTGTCCTTCTCATCCTCGTCTTCATCCTCCTCATCCGCCTCCTGCTTGGTCATGGGTACTTAGTTACCTGATAGGTGGAATCCCAATAGGGCAGCACCCCCAAAGCTGAGGGAGAGCACATTCTACGGAAAAGGTTAGGCTACAGTCCCTGCAAAGGTTTCTGCAGTCCATCTCACCTGCTTCCCTGCTGAGTCAAGATTGCCATTCTTGAGGGGGGCCTCGGAATTCTCTGCATCCTTTTTCTGTGGCAAAGAACAAAGCATGTAACAAGAGAACTCCCAAGTTCGAGAGCCCAATAAGACTGGGGGAGTGAGGGAGGAGAGCCCTCCTTACCTGCTCAATCTCTAGCTGCAGCCTCTCGGCCTCCTCATCAGTTAGTTCCTTGATTTGGGGCCCAGAGTTCTCTGACTTGGCTTCCTTGGCCAACCTGGCTGCCCGTTCTGCCTTCTCCTGACGCTCAGTCTCTTGTCGGGCTCTTTTCTCCCTTCGGGCTTTCTGTGCAAGCTGGTTATGGTGATTGAAGGTCTGTGTGATCAACTAGGGAAGGAAGGGAAGGTGAGGTAGCACTAGGGCAGGGAACAGGGACAAACAGAACTTTATTTCCATTCCATCTGCTGGGTGCCTGGGTAAGGCAAAGTATGTTTCCCATCTTATAAAATGGGAACAACATACACCTATCAGATGGACTTGTATCGGAATATCTATCTGTAAAGTACAATGAATGACTACTTAGAAAAGTGGTCCCTTGGGCCCAGAGAGATAGCACAGCGGAGTTTGCCTTGTAAGCAGCCAATCCAGGACCAAAGGTGGTTGGTTCGAATCCCGGTGTCCCATATGGTCCCCCGTGCCTGCCAGGAGCTATTGCTGAGCAGACAGCCAGGAGTAACCCCTGAGCAACGCCGGGTGTGCCCCCCCACACACAAAAAAAAGAAAAGAAAAGAAAAGTGGTCCCTTATCTTGCAGCACTGATCCTGAGGAAGATAAGTGAGTTCCTTTCTGGGCTTTGTCAGACAGTAGCCATTTCTGGCTACTTGTTTAACTTTGTAAGAGCTTCAGTTTCCTCACTTGTGAGAAGATACCCAGAGAGACGGTACAGAATAATGTCTACCCCAAAAGTCCTTCACTAGAAAATGAGCACTTAGGGACCAGAGAGATAGCACAGTGGTAGAGCATTTGCCTTGCATGCAGCCAACTCGGGACGGACCCAGGTTAGATTCCCAGCATCCCATATAGTCCCCTGAGCCTGCCAGGAGCGATTTCTGAGTGCAAACCAAGGAAGTAACCCCGGAGCACTGCCAGGTGTGGTCTAAAAAAAAAAACAAAACAAAAAAAAAAAAAACAAAAAAAAAATAAATAGACTTGTGATGTGTTAAAAATAAATTAATTAATTTAAAAAAAGAAAAGAAA
Organism: Suncus etruscus; assembly: GCF_024139225.1. Classification (NCBI taxonomy): domain Eukaryota; kingdom Metazoa; phylum Chordata; class Mammalia; order Eulipotyphla; family Soricidae; genus Suncus; species Suncus etruscus. The sequence goes on from NC_064853.1 coordinate 50,254,129, forward strand.
AGAAAATGAGCGGTTAGAAGAGCTTCAGTCCCTCAAGGGTCATCCCCAAGCTCTTGGGCCACCTCTTTCAGGCCTTCCTAAGACCATGCAGCTACTTGGCAGAGCCTGTGACAGCATGTCTCCCCTTGGCATCCTGGGGAAAAATAAGGGGAAGATGTGGGGGGGCCCAATCTCTGGATGGAAGGTTCATTTCAAATCCTTTCTTCCCCCATCTTCCCAGGCATTCCAAACACATCCTGCTAGCCAGCCTTCCTGGTACCCGCGGTATACCAGAACATGTGTGCTATCTGGTCATGTAGCTCAGAAACACAAATGCTTTGACTGGAAACCTGTTTCTATTGTCCTGAGATTCGGCACAGGCCTTGCTCTGTCACTACCACATAAAGGATTGGTTTCCCAGCATACGTCGCATTGCTGAAGCAAAGTCCCTGTCTTCAGGTGAGGGGAAGCCAAAGTCATATGCTGCTGACAGTTCAGAGACACAGCCCAATGTAGCTGGAGACCTGTAGTAGCTGTTGGAGTCAGGCTCCTACCAGCAGCTACATCATTACCTGGCACTTGTTAGAAGCACTCCATCTTGGAGCAGGAATGATAATATTATAGGTAGGATATTTGCCTTGCATGTGGCTGACCCAGGTTCAACTATCAGCACCCCATAAGGCCCCCTCGCATTTCCAGGAGTGATCCCTGAGTGCAGAGACAGGATTTAGATCTAAGCAAGGGGGTCCGGAACAATAGCGCAGCGGTAGGGCATTTGCCTTGTACGCAGCTGATCCAGGACGGACCTCAGTTCAATCCCTGGTGTCCCAAACCAGGAGTGACTTCTGAGTGCCAACCCAGGAGTAACCCCTGAGCATCACCAGGTGTGACACCCCCCACCAAAAAAAAAATCTAAGCAAGGGGCCAGAGAGATAGCACAGTGGTAGAGTTTTTTTTTTGTTTTTTTGTTTTTTTTTTTTTGGTTTTTGGGTCACACCCAGCAGTGCGCTCAGGGGTTACTCCTGTCTCTACACTCAGAAATCGCTTCTGGCAGGCTCAGGGGACCATAGGGGATACTGGGATTCGAATCAACATCCTTCTGCATGCAAGGCAAATGCCCTACATCCATCCTATCTCTTCGGCCCAATGGTAGGACATTTGCCTTGCACGCAGCTGACCCAGGATGGACCCGGGTTCCATTCTCAGCATCCTATACAGTCCCCCAAGCCTGCCAGGAATGATTTCTGAGTGCAGAGTCAGAAGTAACCCTTAAACGCCACTGGGTGTGGCCCCCACAAAAAAAGATCTAAGCAAGAATAAAAGAAAAAAAAAAAGCTTTATTTCAGGTTGAAGAGGTAAAACTTGTCTTCCACGTGGCCAATCTCAGTTGAAATTTTCCCAAGCACAGACCTAGGGATAACCCTTAGCACCACCAGACATGGCCCAAAAAAGCTGGGAAGAAAAAAAAGTTCTACCCTAATCAAGACCCATCAAGACCTATTACAATTCACAATTCTAAAGGGAGGGATTCCCCACTATCTGTATTTTCTTTCTCCCTTCCTTTCCTCACACCGAACACACCTAGCTGCAGTGCTCATGGGGGTCCTGAGCATCTCTAGTTGTGGTACTCATACATATCAGTCCAGGCACCATTGGTCACACACTGGGGGTTCCAGATAACAGAGCAGATAGGACCATACATGGTGATGTAGACCATCACTAGAGATCAAAATCACCAAAGCATCCCAGGGCCTCAGCCTTTATTAACAAGTTCTCCAACTATTTATATACTCGAAGTGACACTTAAGCTAGAGTTCCAGGTTTCCTCCTTCACTGTCTGGTCTGACCTTTTTCATCTCTATTTGATTTTTTGGGGGGTCACACAGTTCTCATGGATTACTTCCTAGCTCTAGTCTCAGTACAATAAGGGGTGCTGGGGATCAAACCTGAGTTGGCTATTGCATGCAAGGCATCACCCAGCCTGCTGGACTATAGTTTCAGCCCCCTAGTTTATAATTTCTAAGGTTAGTCTTGTACAGGCTAGTCTTGGTTCAGCATGTTCCTCCTATCTCTACTCCCAGGTCTCTGAGAACCATCCTACTTGCCCTCCAGAACCAGCTCAATCATCTCTTGAGTTCTGCCCCTAGTAGTTGGCAGCCATGCACACACCTCACTGCAGAACCCGGCCCTGCACAGCCCCACCATTTGATCAGTGTCAGTATCTTTCAAACATCTGAGCCAACACTGGAAGAGAGGTACACATAGGGGTCAGGGTCACCGGAGTCACCCATAACACAGGTTCTTGCCCTATGCCCTCATTCATATACTGCTAACTCCTCTTGCTAATGACCACTCTCAACTCCGTGCCATTTTGCAGTAGCCCTAGCCCACACTCTACAGTTTAAAAGACACCCCAAGTGTACCCCCAAACCAAAAGGGTTCACATAAGGTGGTGTGCATGCAAGAGCCACCTGGAGACCAGTCTGCTGTCAGCACAGTCTGTCACGAGAAAGCTGTGCCAGCAGAGACTGTTCACAAGAGGGCTTTGCTCCAAAATCCTGCCCTCAGACCTTGAACCCAAACCATGCACCAATCAGTGTGAAGGGGAGAGGTGGGAAAGGCCCTCCCGTTCCTAGCTGATGAAGGTTGCAGCTCTTCAGCCTGCTCTGTCCTTGTTCAAGTTCCTAGAGGGCAGGTTAGGGCAGAGACAAGGCCAATCACAGCTGCCCCCAGTCATCCTCCCATCTCCTCCCACCAACTCTTCCAAGGCAGAGACCCTGGTGGCTGTGTAGCTGACTTTGAGGTATCACGTGGCAAAGAGACTTAGTATGGGGGTTGGAGAGATAGCACAGTAGGTAGGGCACTTGCCTTGCACGTGGCTGACCCAGGTTTGATCCCTGGTACACCAAATGGTTCCCAAGTACCACCAGGAGGAAGTCCTGAGCACCATCATTGTGCCCCCCCCCATAAAAGCCATTGGCCACTTCATCTTTTCTGATGAGTCTGTATGTATTAAAGTTGCTTTACATTTGATATGCCCTCTGTATTACCCATTTCCACCAAATTTGTTTTTCATTTGATTTTCTTTCTTTTCTTCTGAAAGGAAAACCACTAAACCACCAAAACTATGGAGGACCTAAGTTTGATTCCCTGATACCAGCACCCATGCTTAGAAAGCTCTAAGCACTGGAGTGGCCCAACCACACTCTCCCTCTAAATTTAAGCTGGGCTGGGGAGATCACTCAAAATGCTCTAGTGTATTATTTTGCATATAGGATACCTGGATACAACCCCTGTTGTGAGTGATCCCAAGCAATAAGTGAGGTATAAATTAAGCATTTATAGTATGGTTTCCCCTATGACCACCACCAAATCCTCCCCACAAAAATACCTAAAAACACAACAACAATAAAAACCTGAAATATTTCTCAGACCCTAAGCACTGCCAGATTTTGACCCCTTTTAGAAAAGGGGTCCAGAGTAGCAGGAGCATTGGAGTTGGAGTCAGGTAGGACATTTACCATACACGCAGCCAACATGGATTTGATCCCTGGCATCCCATAGGTTCCCAAACACAACCAGGAATAGCAGTATCACAAAACAAAACAAAAAGAGAGGGGGTCCAGAGATATAGCCAGCTATAAGGTACATGTTTCACAAATATAAAAGCATGGATTCAACCCCCAGCAACATATAAATTTTAAAACACTTGGGGCCAGAAGGTAGGGTGTTTGCCTTGCACGTAACCGAACCAGGTTCGATTACCAGCATCCTATATGGTCCTCCAAGCACCATCAGGAATGACTCCAGAGCGCAAAGCCAGGAGTAACTCTGAGCACCAGGTGGTGTGGCGCCACACAAAACAATAACACAAAAATCTAAGTGTTTTTGCATTCTCAGTTAAAAAAAAAAAAAAGAAGTACTGAAGGGGCTAGAGAGATAGCACAGCAGTAGGGCATTTGCCTTGCAAGCGGCCAACCCAGGACTGGCATTGGTTCTAATCCTGGCATCCCACATGGCCCCCGTGCCTGCCAAGAGCGATTACTGAGCAGAGAGCCACGAGTAACCCTTAAGCGCCACCAGGTGTGGTCCAAAAACCAAAAAGCAACAATAACAAAGTACTGGGGAAAAAATAACAATAAAAAGAAACACAGGAATTTTCTCTGAGTATTATTTGGGGGGGAGGGGCATTGGGTCACACCCGGTTGCTCTCAGGGGTTATACTATTATCACATCCTTCATCCGTGCACATTTCTTAGCACCTGCTTTGCATATCATCAATAGAGCACTTTTTTTGTTGTTGTTTATGGGTCACACCTAGCGCACTTTGTTTGTTTGTTTATGGGTCACACCTGGAGGTGCTTAGGTTACTCCTGGCTCTTGACTAAGAAATCGCTTTCTGGCAGGCTTGGGGGACCATATGGGATGCCAGGAATCGAACCAGTGGGGTCTGTCTAGGATTGACCATGTGCAAAACAAAGGCCTACCACTGTGCTACCCTCTCTGAGAAATTTTTATTATTATTAAATTTTGGGCCACACTCGTAGGTGCTCAGGGATTACTCTTGGCTCTCCATTCAGAAATTACTCCTGGAGGTGTATTAGAGACTTTTTGGATGCTGGTGATCAAATCAGGGCAAGCACCCCACCTGCTAAAGTAGTATCATTCTGGTCCCGTCCTCTAAGTATATCTCAACATTTGATCACAGGATGCTAGTCCCACCCTCTGAGCTGAGTATTGTCACTGAAAAGCCAGTGAATCCTAAATCCCAAAATACATGTGGCCTCAAGAGGCTCAGGAAAGATTGGGGCCGGGCGGTCGCGCTGGAGGTAAGGTGCCTGCCTTGCCTGCGCTAGCCTAGGACGGACCGCGGTTCAATCCCCCGGCGTCCCATATGGTCCCCCAAGAAGCCAGGAGCAACTTCTGAGCGCATAGCCAGGAGTAACCCCTGAGCGTCACAGGGTGTGGCCCAAAAACCAAAAAAAAAAAAGAGGCTCAGGAAAGGGACTATTTATCTATTATCTCTTTCCAGATTCATGAAAGTCTTGTGCAATAATTATTACTCCCCTCTAGGGGAGGTAAACGAAGTCAGAATGAATCCTCCAAGACATCTTTCATCAGTGGAGGCAAACTACCCCAAACACCCTTTCCTCATGAAGATTTCCTTGAGCCCCCAAACTATGTTAGCCCCATTTTTTCCTTTCAAAATTTCTGCCCAATCAATTATTTGCCCCCCCCAGGGGGGAGGCAGAACAATTGTCCAGTGGGTAGGGCATTTGTGTTGCATGTGGCAAACCCAGATTCAATTTCCAGCATCCCATATGATCCCTGAGCCCCATGAGGAATTAATCCTGAGTGCAGAAACAAAAATAACCCCTAAGTACCACCAGGTGTGGCCCAAAATCAAAGAATAAAAATGAAGGAAGGAGTGGCACACAGGGGTAGACCATGAGATCCAAGACAAAGACTATGTCTATATTCACCCTGTGATCCTAGCATCTAAACATTCACTGAACATAAAAATGACTGATTTACAGTAGTGGTGTGGTCCTCCCAAATCAGGAAGTGCTAGTGCTAAAACATAAAAAATAGGAAGATGGCGCTAGAGGTAAGGTGTCTACCTTGCAAGCGCTAGCATACCCGGTGTCCCATATGGTCCCCCCAAGCCAGGAGCGATTTCTGAGCGCTTAGCCTGGAGTAACCCCTGAGCATCAAACGGGAGTGGCCCAAAAACCAAAAAAAAAAAAAAAAAATATATATATATATATATATATGAGTCAAAGGAGATTCTACAGAGCAGGTAGTCCCCACTTGTTTCCCCTTGTCAGTTGTGAAGATGAAAAGAAGGATGTCTACCAGGCCAGTTATACATCAAGAATCTAAGCCTGGGGCTGGATCCCAGCATCCCATATGGTCCCTCGAGCCTGCCAGGAGTAACCCCTGAGCGCTGCCAGATGTGATCCAAAAACAAAAACAAAAAAACAAACAAACAAAAAAAAGAATCTAAGCTTCTTACTCCTGGGACAATCCGTGCTCATGACAGAGACCTCATTACAGATAGCTACCTATTAGAAGCTCATCTTCATAGAAAGTGGCATATAGAATGTCTCTTCATTACCATATTTTTAAGTGAAAACATCAAGATTATACAAATCACAGTGTATTCAGTGATTTGTCAATCTTTTTTTTTGTTTTGTTTTTTTGTTTTGTTTTGGTTTTGGGCCACACCCAGCATTGCTCAGGGGTTACTCCTGGCTGTCTGCTCAGAAATAGCTCCTGGCAGGCACAGGGGACCATATGGGACACTGGGATTCGAACCAACCACTTTTGGACCTGGATCGGCTGCTTGCAAGGCAATCGCTGCTGTGCTATCTCTCCAGGCCCGATTTGTCAATCTTTTAAAGTATCTAATTATAAGGTTAAGGAGTCTCAGAGGCCAGATAGGGCATTTGCCTTGCATGCAGCTGAACCAGGGCCAAACCCCAACATCCCATATAGTCCCTTAGTCCTGAGTGCATCACCAAATGGGTTCTCTTTCTCTCCTCTTCTCTCCCCTTCCTCTCCCTTCCAAAACCCCTAGTTCTCTCTCTCTCCCCCTACTCCATTCTTCCTTCCCTCCCTCTTCTCCTCTCCCTCCCTCCTTTCCTTCCAAGTTCTCTCTCTCCCCCCAACTCCATTTTTTTTTTTTTTTTTGGTTTTTCGGGCCACACCTGTTTGATGCTCAGGAGTTACTCCTGGCTAAGCGCTCAGAAATTGCCCCTGGCTTGGGGGGACCATATGGGACGCTGGGGGATCGAACCGTGGTCCTTCTTTGGCTAGGGCTTGCAAGGCAGACACCTTACCTCTAGCGCCACCTTGCCGGCCCCTGCCAACTCTTCTTACCTCCCCCCTTTTCCTCTCCCTCCCTCCTCTCCTTCCAAGTTCTCTCTCTCCCCCACACTCCGTTCTTACCTCCCCCCTTCTCCTCTCCCTCCCTCCTTTCCTTCTTTCCTCAAAAGCCCTAAATTCAGGGCCAGAGTGGTGGCACAAGGGAGTGGTGGCACAAGTGATAAGGCATCTGCCTTGCCCGCGCTAGCCTAAGATGGACCTCAGTTTGATCCCCGGCATCCCATATGGTTCCCCAAGCCAGGAGCGATTTCTAAGTGTATAGCCAGGAGTAACCCCTGAGCATCACACCGGGTATGACCCAGAAACAAAACAAAACAAAAAAAAAAGTCCTAAATTCAATCCATGGTAAATGGTTCCCCTAGCATCACCAGAAGTGAACCCCCGCAAAAAAAAATTTTTTTAAATAGATTTTTTATTTTGGTTTTGAGTGTCTAGTGATACTCGGGACTTATTCCTAGCTCAGAGGGGCCATATAAAGTACTAGGGATTGAACCCTGATCAGTTGTGTCCAAAACAAAATCCCTACCTGCAATATAATCTCTCCATTGCCACCCACTCCGTTTTCATTTGGGGTTTTTGGGGGGCCATACCTGGCAGTGCTCAGGGCTCACTCGTGGCAAGCTTAGGGGTCCATATAGGTGCCAGGGATCAAACCTATGTTGGCTGCATGCAAGACAAGTGCCCTACCCACTGGGATATTACTCTGGCCACTTATTTTTTTGTTTTGGGCCCACACCCAGCAATGCTCAGGGGTTAATCCTGGCTCTGCATTAAGGAACTGTTCCTGGCAGTGCCCAGAGGACCATATGGTATACTAAGGATCAAACCCATGCTGGTCACATGAAAGGCAAGCACCCTACTTGCTGTACTATCTCTGCCTCCCCCCACAATAATTTAAAAAAATGTGTTGTTTACTAATATCTTTAAGTACCACGGTTACAAACATGCTTGCAGTTAAGTATCAAGCATAAAAAAGTAAATCTCCCTTCACCAGTGCAACCTTCCAACCACCAATCACCCCCAGAGAAACAGGCTGAAGTGTATTTTTGTAAGGCAAAAGACCTGGTGTCAGTCCCTAACACTGCATGGTCCTCCGGCCACACCAAAAGCAAACCCCAGGAATAGCCCCTGAGGATCAACCACCAATAAATAATTTTAAAACATTTTGCATTATTTTAAAAATGTTTAAGATTTCAGAGCAATAGAATAGCAGATAGGACACACGTGGTCAACCAAGGTTCAATCCCCAGCATCACATATGGTCCCTTAAACCCCACAAGGAATAAACCCTGGGCACTGCTAGGTGTAGCCCATAAACAGCCCCCAAAATTTTGAGGGGGCTAGAGATACAACAGAGATGATACTTGCCTATGAGCAGCTGACCCAGATTCAATTCCCAATACCTCATTTGGTCCCATGAGCCCTACCAGAAGTGATTCATAAGTGTAGAGCCAGGAGTAAGTCTGGCACCATGCCAGGTATAAGCCCCTCCCCCAAATAAACAAAATTTAAGATTTTGAACCAAGTGCTAAATACTAATGAGCAAATGTCCTCATTTGTGAAATGAGGAGAATATCACCTCCTCCTCATGCTAAATGATCATGGGAAATGGGGATTCAAGCACACAAAAAACAGGGCTTCTGGGACCACAGTAACAACACAGTGGGTAGGGCATTTTCCTTGCATGTCACTAAGCTGGGTTCGATCCCCGAATCCTATATGGTCCCAAGTCTGCCAGGATTGATTCCTGAATGCAGAGCCGGAAGTTACTCTTGTGCAGTGTTGGGTAAACAAACAAACAAACAAACAGGAGCTTCCAGCAGTCAGCTTCATGCCTGGCCCCTAACTGCAGTCACTAAGGAAACAGAAGTGTCTTTCTGCAGAAGAAACATTGCTACCCAAGGGACAGGCCTAACACTTACCTTCTCTGCCATCCCCTCTTCTCCTCCAATAAAAAAGTCTGTTTTACGTCGCAGGAAACTGAAGAAAGTATTCACAAGCTGAAAGAAGAAAATATGGAAGTGGTATTGAGGAAGTTTCCTTTAGGCAGGCACCCAAGCCTCCCAAAAGAGAAAACATTTGTCCCAACAGGCTGACTCCATCTCTTCATCAGGAAGCCCCTTTCCATCCCCCAGAGTACCAAAAAGGCGGAGTTCTCCTTTGAACCAGGGACATGCATGGGTTCCACTTTACTCTTGAGACTGAAAACCCCATCTAAAGTGTCACTGGTCGAGCTACTAGGACTGAGCCAGAATAGGAGGAGCAGACAAAGTCCCTTCAAAGAAACAAGCCAATTTACTCAAGCTGGGGCACCAGTTTCATCAAATAGTGAAAAGTAGGAATTCTTTTTTTTTTTTTTTTTTTATGGTTTTTGGGTCACACCCAGCAGTGCTCAGGGGTTACTCCTGGCTCTACGCTCAGAAATCGACCCTGGCAGGCACATGGGATCATATGGGATGCTGGGATTCAAACCACCATCCTTCTGCATAAAAGGCAAACGCCTTACCTCCATGCTATCTCTCTGGCCCCAAAAGTGGGAATTCTTATCACTGATATAATAGTTCTGTGGTCCTGAGGAATTTTCTTCATTGTGAAATAGGATTGCAGGATTTTTAATACCTGGTGCCAATAGCAAACAGGACAGCACACATACATATAAGACCAGATTTCCATCACTGAATTACAGGCCTAGCAGGACCTCACAAGGTGTTAGGAACCTTGTGAGGTAAAAGTGGACAAAAGAAGGTAAAACCCTTAACAGTGGCCAGAAACAGGATGTATGGACCATGTCTGCTTTTCTAGTGCCTAGAACTAATCAGATTCAGTAGAATTCTTGCTCAATGAAATCTCTGATAGTAATAGAAGACTTGTAGGTCTTAATTTAAAGTGGTTCTAAATCAGATGCTAAAATTCATCTCAATAATTTCAACACCTACTACTTTTCGAACTCAGTTGAAAATTAACTTGTAACTAAATTCAGCCTTTTTTTCTCACTAGGGACCACGAAGATCCAAGGGTGGCAATCATAAAGCTCATGGCCTTTTGCTTGCCCTGGGACTTCCTACAGAGTCATCTTCTGGATTTTCTCACCTAAGATCCCTAACACTTAACCAATGATAGAACTCACGAAATTCACGAGCCCCTACAAGTGCTTTAAGCCAGTCTTATTTTCCAGGTCCAACAAGCCCCAATTTTTTTGGTAAAGAGAACTGGAGGTATGGGCCTGGAGAGATAGCACAGCGGCGTTTGCCTTGCAAGCAGCCGATCCAGGACCAAAGGTGGTTGGTTCGAATCCCGGTGTCCCATATGGTCCCCCGTGCCTGCCAGGAGCTATTTCTGAGCAGACAGCCAGGAGTAACCCCTGAGCAACGCTGGATGTGGCCCAAAATCCAAAAAAAAAAAAAAAAAAGAGAGAGAGAACTGGAAGTCATACCACCTGTGTTCAGGACTTTCTGACTATGCTCAGATTGTTAGAGAACCATAGGCAGTGCGGAGGATTAATTGGGAATGGCAAGGCAAGCAAAGCACCTTACCCGCTATACTATCTCTCTGGCACCTCAAAACCACTTTTATACCAATTACTTAGGAAAGAAACTTTCACAATTGCAAACCAGTGAATCTCCCCCATCTCTAATGGGTTTAGGAGTCCAGAGTCACCCTCAGAACCTGAGTTAATGTGAATAGAAAGTACAAGAAAACTGGTGCCCAGTAAGACAGGTCAAGAATGGGACAGGTCGAAGTACAATGGCCTAAGAGTCCACACTCAACTAGAGATAGAAGAGCCTGTCAGATGATCCTGGACAAATTCCTATCCTTGCTCTACCTCAGTCTCTTAGAGAACAATGAACTGACCTTAACAGTATGTTTTTCTAATTTTCTGCTCCAAAAACCAGCTATCAAATCTACACTGTTTGTCCTTCGCAATCATACATACACTGTATGTTGTCTGGTCGCCACATAGAAATAAACCTTTTTGGGGCCAGAGAGATAGCACAGCGATAAGGCATTTGCCTTAGACGCAGAAGGACGGTGGTTTGAATCCCAGCATCCTATATGGTCCCCCAAGCCTGCCAGGGGCATTTTCTGAGCATAGAGCCAGGAGTAACCCCTGAGCGCTGCCGGGTGTGACCCAAAAACAAGCCAAAAAAAAAAGAAATAAACCTTTTCGGAGGCCGGAGTGATAGCACAGCAGTAGGGTATTTGTCTTGTACCTGGTGACCTGAGACAGACCGGGTTAGATTGCCGGCATCCCGTATGGTCCCCACGCCTGCCAAGAGTGATTTCTACGCACAGAGCCAGGCCTAACCTCTGAACGCCGCTGGGTGTGGCCCAAAAATAATAAAAAATAAACTAACAAACAAATAAATGTGTTTAAAAAAAAAAAAAGGCTGGCGTGGTGGCGCTAGAGGTAATGCCTTGCCAGCATTAGCCTAGGACCGCGGTTCGATCCCCCCCCCCCCCCCCCCGGCATTCCATATGGTCCCCCAAGCCACCAGGAGCAACTTCTGAGCGCATAGCCAAGAGTAACCCCTGAGCATCACCGGGTGTGGCCCAAAAACCAAAAAAAAAAAAAAAAAAGGAGGGGGGGGGGCTTGAGAGATAGCATGGAGGTAAGGTGTTTGCCTTGCATGCAGAAGGATGATTGGTTCGAACCCCGGCATCCCAGAAGGTCCCCCGAACCTGCCAGGAGCGATTTCTGAACAGAGTCAGGAGTAACTCCTGAGCGCTGCTGGGTGTGACCCAAAAACCAAAACGAAAAACAGAAAAAAAGAGGAGCTTTTCATTTTTCTCTGGGGAAGAGCACACCCAGCAAAGCTCAGGGGTTACTCCTGGCTCTGTACTCAAGAATCATTCCTGGTGGTGCTCAGGGGACCGACCACACAGGATGTTGAAGATTGAACCTGGGTCAGCTGCATGTAAGGCACAGACTTATCTGCTATACTATAGCCTCAACTCTCTTCTTTTTATATGCAGGGGTTTGGGCCACATCCAGCGGTGCAATCAGTGATCATTCTCAGAGATGCTGGGGGGTCCATATGTGATACCAGGGATCTGAGCAGATTCAGCAGTATGCAAGGCAAGCACTTTAGCCCTGTATTAAACTTTTGAGGGGGACAGACATATCCAGCGGTGTTCAGGAACTACTCCTGATAAGAGTTCAGGGAACCATACGTTGTGCTAGGAATCAAATCTGGGTCCACAGTGTTCAAGGTATACATCCTACTTTCTGTACTATCTCTCCAGCCCCTAAATTTGTTTTGTTTTGGATTACACCCAGCAATGCTCCAGGATTACTCCTGGCTCCATGTACAGGAATTATTACTGGAAGTGCATGGGGACCCATAATGGGTAAAGGGATTGAATCCACGTGGGATGCTTGAAAGACATGTGCGTCCCTGTACTATTGCTCCAGCCCTGATTTATACTTTTAAAAAAAGGTTTTTTAACTCCATCAACCCAAGGAAGGTTTACGTTCTCATATATCTCGAGTCCCATAAATGTCGGACACACGTCAACCCTTCAACCAATATTTGCCGGATGCACATGCATGATGACTGAGGATTCCTACAAGATGCTTCTCTCCTAACAAGACTCAGTAAATAGAAACTTGGTAGGTACAGTCTCAGAGAGAAAGAAAACCGAAGATGGAGAAACAAAGAAACCTAAGATTGGAAAGCTGACAGGTGGTGAAAACAAATTGAGCCCTAAGACCCCACTATTCTCCTTCTCGAGCCCTGAAAAGATCCGCGTGCGAGCATCACCCCTCCCCACGTCAGCCTCCCCGATCCTGATGAATGCAGTCGAGTTCCAAGCGGTCGTGGGTGCAAACCACTATCTCGTTCAGAGAGATCTCTTTGGAGGTGGCCTTCTAAAGAAGGGGTGCAGCACGCGGGTTGGGGGAGGGGAGCCTGCGATTCCTAGGCAGCTTCCGGGGGTGGGTCAGGCAGGGCCTGCGGGCGGGATTCTAAGAACCGGCGTGGAGGGTTCGAAACTGCTAGTAGGAAGTTTGCAGGCGCGAGGTTGCAGAGAGCGCAGGCAGGAAGCAGCCGAGGGCCCGGTGGGGACGTGGGGTGTCGGTCCCAGAAACCCCCAAGGAGGCCCTGGCTTGGCTCCCGGCACTGCGAGGGCGGAGGAAGCAGGGTCGTCCGTCGGGGGAACCCGGTGGGAGCCGCCGGACTAGGCCGGGCCGAGGCCGCGCGGGGCCTGTTACCTCCTGCACGCCACCCTCATGCTGCTGCGCCATGGCCAGCAGCATGCCGTCGAACCGCTCCTCCTCCTGCTCTCCGCCCATCGCGCCGGCTCCCCGCTACGGCCCAAGATGCCCCCGCTCCGGCCTCGTGTCGTCCGCCCGTCCGCCCCGCGCCGCCTCCACTCCAGCAAGAGCGTCCGGCCCAACGGCTCCTCCGGGCCACTTTCCGCAGCGGAGCCGGAAACACGCCCGCGAAGGCCCCGCCTCCAGACCCGCCCCCTCGCCTCTCGTCCCGCCTTTCTCCCGGCATCCGGCCAGTGAGCGCACGGCGCCCAGCGCGCTTTCCCAGCCATTGGTCGGCGTCTGAGCCAATCATCGTGTGCGCCCGTGGGCGGAGCCGAGGAGCTACGAGTTTGGCGTGAGTTGCCATGGTCACCAGAGCATTCCAGAAAGCCCTGCAGACAAATCGAAAGGTGTTAGAAATTGATCTCCTAGGGTCTTAACTTTAAGAGCAACGTCACAGTTTGTCGTTGATCTCTTCCAATACTAACGTGAGATAATGGAAAGACCCAAAAAGAAGGCACTTACCCTAAAGCTAGGTTACCTCTGTTACCATGTTACCATCCTGGTAACAAACTGCTTAGCCAGGTTCTGTGCTAGGTTTAATGTTCTACTGCAATCCCAAATTTTCCATCCGCTTTACAAAAGGGGGGCGGTCCTGGGAGGGAGAACGTGTTGGGGCCACACTTGAAAGGTAATTGGGCTACTCATCTCTGTGCTCAGGAGTTAACACAGGGCAGCTATCAGGGGATCGTATGTGGTGCCAGGGACCAGAACTAGGGTTGATCAGTTAGAAAAGGGAGCACATGGGCCCGGAGAGAGAGCACAGCGGCGTTTGCCTTGCAAGCAGCCGATCCAGGACCAAAGGTGGTTGGTTCGAATCCCGGTGTCCCATATGGTCCCCGTGCCTGCCAGGAGCTATTTCTGAGCAGACAGCCAGGAGTAACCCCTGAGCACTGCCGGGTGTGGCCCAAAAACCAAAAAAAAAAAAAAAAAAGAAAGAAAGAAAAGAAAAGAAAAGAAAAGAAATCACTCCTGGCAGGCTCGGGGGACCATATGAGATGCCGGGATTCAAACCACCGACCTTCTGCATGAGAGGCAAATGTCTTACCTCCATGCTATCTCTCTGGCCCCGAGAACCACATTTTTAAAACCGAAAACACATAGGATAGTACACTGTTTTTAGTTTCAATAAGTTTTATTGAGAATATTCTGCATGCAAGTATCCACATGACCCGACTGGAGCTGTGGAGCCGGCCAACAGGGCTGCACACAGGGCGCGCACTGACAGGCTAGGAACCTCTAGAGTCCTGACTCCTGGAGCGGCCGCCCGGCACACAGAAGAGCCAGCCGCATTAAAAAGTGTAAAGAGCCGCATGTGACTCATGAGCCGTGGCTTGCCGACCACTGGTATAGTGGGTAGATGTGGCCGACCTGGATTCTACCTCGAGCATCCCATGTGGTCCTCCTGAGCACCCCAGGAGTAACTCTGGAGTGCAGAGCCAGGAATAACCCCTGGGCACTGCCAGGTATTCCCAAAACAAAAACAAATTTCTCTTTTAGCTCTTCGCTCAGGGATCACTTATGGCAGAACTCGGGACACCATGGGATGCTAAAGATTGAAATGCAAGGCCAAGTGTCCTACATGCTATACTATCACTCCTAAAAATATTTTTTTTAATTTTTTTTTGTTTTTGGGTCACACCTGGCATTGCTCAGGGGTTACTTCTGGCTCTACGCTCAGAAATCGCTCCTGGCTGGCTGGGGCGGAGGGGAACCATATGGGATGCCGGGATTTGAACCACCATCCTTCTGCATGCAAGGCAAATGCACTACCTGCATGACAGCTCTCTGGCCCCAAATATAAATTTCTAAGTGAGAATAGAAATGGCTTAAGCCACTAAAACTCACGGGTACACTGGTCTTCGGGTTGAAAACTCTGAAAGCACCCTTGGGAGTGTTGATAAAGCCCCTCCAGCCAGTTCAGATTCACACTCCACAACTGCCGCTACGCAAACCATGCAAAGGATCCAACTTCACTGCTTTACAATTAATCTCAGCTGAGAAGGCAAAGCAACAGAAAATTCCAGGTAAACCAGTTTTCAGGTTGAGAACTCTGGGGTCTTTTCGGAGTGAGAGTGGGTAGCCTCCCACAAACCAGCCCCAGCAGCCACACCAACATCCCACAGCCACTGCAAGGTAAACAAAGTAAACAATGGCCCAGCTTGAGAGCTACCAAGACTAACTCAAAGAAGTGCAAGCCAAACCAATCCACTGAAACTTATCAGCCCTCTTCTTCAGGAGTTCCTGAAGCATGTGGCTGCGCAACACCTTCAAATTCCACAGTACTGACAACCCAGTAGGAGCACACTAAGTTAGATGGAGAAGTAGCATAGAAGCCAACAAAGCTCAATAAACAAAAAAAAAAAAAAAAAAAACAACAGCAGGCTTAACTAGCTCAGTAAGACTTCAGACAATGACTTTAATAATTGCCTTGTGAGGGCCCGGAGAGATAGCACAGTGGCGTTTGCCTTGCAAGCAGCCGATCCAGGACCTAAGGTGGTTGGTTCGAATCCTGGTGTCCCATATGGTTCCCCGTGCCTGCCAGGAGCTATTTCTGAGCAGACAGCCAGGAGTGACCCCTGAGCACCGCCGGGTGTGGCCCAAAAACCGAAAAAAAAATAATAATTGCCTTGTGATATAACAATTTTCACAAGTTTCCTCTTATTGAAGTATTTTTTTATAATTTCATTAGCCATTTTGTTATGACAAGCAATACAAAACAAATTATTTTGTGCCTGCTAACAGGGAAAGCTTGTGAGTAAGTAGAAAACTAGGAACAATGATAGAGGAAAGGTCACACTGGTGGTAGAATTGATATTGAAACATTGAATGCCAGAAATAACTATTATTAACAACTTTGTAAACCACTGTGCCTAAATAAAGTAAAAAATAAAATTAAAATAAAACAATGTCAAATTCTATAGACAGTTAAAAAAAAAAACACAAAACATTTTTTTGACCATTCCTGGCTCTGAGCTCAGAGATCATTTTCAACAGGTATTGAGCAATCATATAGGGTGCCTGGGATTAAATGGGTTAGTCACATGCAAGGTAAATGCCTTTCCTACTGTGCCCATAAAGTCTTAATTTTTTATTGTTGTTGACGTTCAGGGATTACTCCTGGCTATGGGCTCAGAAATCGCTCCTGACAGACTGAGGGACCATATGGGATACTAGGGATTGAACCCAGGTCTGTTCCAGGCACATGCAAGGCAAACACCCTACTGCTGTGCTATTGCTTCAGCCCCATAAAGTCTTTTTTTTTTGGGGGGGGGGAGGGGTTCGGGTCATACCCGGCAGTGCTCAGAGGTTACTCCTGGCTCTATGCTCAGAAATCGCTCCTGACAGACAAGAGAGACCATATGCCAGGATTCGACCACTGTCTGTCCTGGATCAGATGCATGCAAGGCAAAAGCCCTACTACTGTGTTATCTCTCGGTCCTTCTTTTCTTTTTTTTTGTTTTTGGGCCACACCCGGCAGTGCTCAGGGGTTACTCCTGGCTGTCTGCTCAGAAATAGCTACTGGCAGGCACGGGGGACCATGTGGGACACCGGGATTCGAACCAACCACCTTTGGTCCTGGATCGGCTGCTTGCAAGGCAAACACTGCTATGCTATCTCTCCGGGCCCTCTTTTCTTTTCTTTTCTTTTCTTTTCTTTTCTTTTCTTTTCTTTTCTTTTCTTTTCTTTTTCCCTTCCCTTTCCCTTCCATTCTACCCTCCCTCTTCCCTCCTCCCTCCCTTCCCTCTCTCCCTTTCTTCCCTTTTTTTTTGTTTTGTTTTGGGGCCACACCTGATGACGCTTAGGGGTTACTCCTGGCTATGCACTCAGAAATTGCTTCTGGCAGGCCATATGGGACGCCGGGAGATCAAACCGCGGTCCGTCCTAGGTTAGCGTGTGCAAGGCAGGCAAACGTCCTACCGCTTGCACCACCGCTCCATCCCCTTCTTTCTTCTTTTCTTTCATTCTTACACCAAATCTCAGTTCTGGGAGCATTTGTCCTGTCTCCTTGTTCTTGGTACTGCTGGGAACCATGTGATACCAGGAATCAAACTCAGGATTCACATGTATAAAGCTTGTGTTCCAGCCCTTTGAGTTATCTACCCACCATTTGAGATAGATGTTCAGGGACAGAAGAGTTGTGTGGCAGGCAGCAAAAGAATGTTTATGTGCAAATGATAATGGACAACATCTACGGAGCAAGCCATCAGTTGGGAACTCCAGGGCACACAGCTCTGATCAAACAATTGGGAGCAAGCAAGGACTTTGGAGTTAGATAGATCTGGCACCTGTTCTTCGTGGGGTGATCCTGGGTAAGCCACTCCACCTATTTGAAAATCATAAGAATCTTTCTATAGGAGCCGGAGAGATAGTATGGAGGTAGGGCATTTGCCTTGCATGCAGGACGGTGGTTTGAATCCCAGCATCCCATGTGGTCCCTTGAGCCTGCCAGGAGGATTTCTGAATGTAGAGCCAGGAGTAACCCCTGAGCGCTGCCAGGTGTGACCCAAAAAAATAAATTTAAAACAAAAGGAACCTTTCTCTAAATACTGGAGTGGAAAGTGCCTGGCACAAGGCAAGGTACGCAATACATCCAAAAGATTTTATTATTATATTTTGGGGCTTCTCAGGAGTTATAGTCTGTGGGGGACTCAAGGAACCCAAACTGAAGGAGATTCTGCAGGGCTCCCCAGAACTAAAGTCAGCAAGAGGGTCTCCAAGACTGCACCATGGGCAAAGTCCTACCAGCCCCTAGCCCTCCCCATTCCTGACTCCTCCCAGCAGGATGCTCCTTGCCGACTACAGGAGCAGCCCAAGGTCAGGCAAACAAGCTGTCGATAAGGCACTTCCAGGTTGAGCCTTGTGTTCAAGGCTAGTCTAGTGGGGGCTGGCCTCTGCTGAGGGAGTGTTCTGGTCTTGTGCTCGCGTAAGAGCAGGCACCAATCCGGACACCTGCCACGGTCACCTGCTGATTGTGCACCTGAGGCCTTGGTGCCCTGGTACGGCCTGGGTTAATGACCCTGTTTATCCGCTTGAATCATCCGATAAGGGGCAACCAGGACAGCAGGTAGACAGCAAGGGAGCGCAGCTGCTTCATTGACTGAGGCCCTATCATTGCCACGTGGAGCTTCCAAGACCTCCCCCCTCCACCCCCCTACCCCTGTCCCCAGTGCCGCCAGCGTAAGCGTGATTTTTTTTTTTTTTCAATGAACATGACTTCTGGAGTCAAGGTTGTCCAGTGTTGCCTCCTCCCCAACATAGGAATATAAATAGCCCCACAGCAGAGCAGAAAGCAGGAGAGCAGGGAGGAATGAAGAGCCTTTCCTCCACCATGAGCTCCAGCCAGCCTGGGGGCTGCCCGTGCCAGGGTGCTGAAGGCCGCCCAGCGATTCTGTATGCTCTGCTGAGTCCCAGCCTCGAACCCCACCGATCTACAGCCCGGAGCCGCTGTCTGTGCCGCCAGCACCGACCTGTGCAGCTGAGTACACCCCACCGTACCTGCCAGGAAGCCCTGGATGTGCTGGGCAAGACAGTGGTCTTCCTCAGAAACCTGCCATCCTTCTGCCAGCTGCCCTCGCAAGATCGGCGGCAATTGCTGTGGGGCTGCTGGGGGCCCCTCTTTCTGCTGGGTTTGGCCCAAGACACCGTGACCTTCGAGGTGGCCGAGGCCCCAGTCCATAGCATACTCAAGAAGATCCTGCTGGAGGAGCACTGTAGCCAACTGCCTGAGCCACCACAGCCCTCACTGGCTGCTGTACGCTGGCTTCAGTGCTGTCTGGAGGCCTTCTGGAACCTGGAGCTGAGCCCCAAGGAATATGCCTACCTTAAAGGGACCATCATTTTTAACCCAGGTGAGCTCCCAGACACGCCTGGAGGGGGGTTTGGATTATAGGATTGGGTCCAACCCAGCAGGCACTTCAAAGGGCTTGATATGCTGAATCCTCTTAACATCCAAGAGTACTCTTGCAGAAGAGGCTCAGAGGAGCCAGAGAGATACTGCGTGATGGTCCTGGCCTTGCCTCCTTCAATTTCTGCTACCGCATAATCCCCAAATTCAAATGACACCAACCCTTAAGCATAGAGTAGCAGAGGAGTGAGCCCACCACCACCAGGTGTGGTATAATCCTTGCCAAAAATAATGATGTTCAGATAGGTTGTCTGACTTGCCAAATGTCATACAGCCAACCAGGGATGGGCAATCTGGTCTACTCCCTCCAGAAACTGGCCCTTGCCACTCTGTTCATGAAAGTGGGAATAGGAGAGAAGAGGGCTGCCAGACACAGCTGTGCCTCAGTTTCAGATAAAACTGTGCAATCAAGGTCATGGCTGGGACACATATTTTGCATGTAAAAGCTATGGGTTCACTCTTCAGCACCACATGGTCCCTGAAGAACTGATGAAATGGTTCCCAAGTATAGCTAGAGCATGCCCCAATATGTGAGTTCAGAAAAACCACCTAGAGAAGAAAGAAAATGGGGCACAAAGAATGAGGTTCCCTATTGAAATTCTTCCAGAAATGGCCGGTAACAGTGCTCTCTGTAATCTTGAAAGCAGCTGAGATGATAATTTCTTATGAAAAGGCTCTTATGGGATGTGTGAATTACAAAAAACAATTATTTTTAGAAACAGATGCCTATATTTAATTTACCATAAATTAAGCCCCAATTTAAAGATTTTATGGGAGGCCACCCCCAGCAGTGATTGAGAGACCATGCAGTACTGGGGATTAAACTAGAGTTTAACATTCCAAGTAAGTGCTCCAGCCCTTTGGACCATCTTGAGGCTTGGAGGTATTATTGTTCTTTTTTTTTGTTTTTTTTTTTTTGTTTTTTTTTTTTTGTTTTTTTTTTTTTTTTGGGCAAACCCGGCAGTGCTCAGGGGTTACTCCTGGCTGTCTGCTCAGAAATAGCTCCTGGCAGGCACGGGGGACCATATGGGACACCGGGATTCGAACCAACCACCTTAGGTCCTGGATCAGCTGCTTGCAAGGCAAATGCCGCTGTGCTATCTCTCCGGGCCCTTATTGTTCTTAAGTGGTCTTTTCTGAGATGTAGTTATTACTAATTTTACAGATGAGATTGAGGCACAGAGATTAGGTAAACTGCTGAGGTCATATGCTAAATAACTTCATGCACTCACGAGTGCCATTACTTACCCATATCTCATTCTTGGCCTTCACAAATGGATGGATGACTACCCAGATCAGTGAACAAAGGGAGGTAGAAGGGAGGGGCCTCCTGTGTGAGCAGCTGCCTCAGATCTGGGGCTGATCTTGCTCTGTGGCTTCTGGAGTTAGGGTGCTCATGAGTTGTCTTACCCTTTCTACCCACAGACTTGCCAGGCCTTCACACCTCTTCCTACATTGGGCTCCTACAGCAAGAGGCTCATCAAGCACTATGTGAGGTCCTGGAGCCCCAACATGCAGCAGGCCAGAGCCGGTTGGCCCGTGTGCTCCTTACTGCCTCCACCCTCAAGTCCATCTCCCCCACCCTGCTTGGGGACCTCTTCTTTCGCCCTATCATTGGAGACATTGACATTGTTGGCCTCCTTGAGGACATGCTTCTGCTGAGCCTACCTGCTGCCACCCTAGCAGAGACCAGGTGTTGGCTGGAAGGCAGCTGGCAGTGCTGAATCTACCCACTCACTGTCCCTGGATGGGCAAACTGTCCCTGAATGGGCAAACTGCCTGTGCTTTCTCTACCCTGATTGAGAAAGTGGCCAGCTAGGCTATGGCCTCCATTAGGCCTCTTCAGCATGGGCACAGTGCTGCAGATGTGTGGGGGATCTTGGTGCTAAACAGCACCCACAAGCCCAGCCTTTATTCTCCCACTAAGAAGGGCTAAAAGTCTAAGTGGTTGTTCACTGGACCCAGCCACACTCTGACTTTGTATAGAACTGACCTAAGTTATTTTATTTTTGAGGGGGGCATACTCCATGGTGCTTAGGGTCTATTTCTAGCACTAGACTTGAGAGTCATTCCCAGCAGTTCTAGGGGGACCATATATCACTGGGATTGATCCAGGCCCCATGTATGTAAAGCAAGTGTTCTATCCCTTTGAGCCATCTTCCCAGCCCAAGTGTTTGGTTTTTGTAATAAAAACATGACATTCTTGGGGTCTGACACTTAGACAGTACATATGAAAGGGACCATATCTGTTCTTGGGCTGCCCTATCTGGTCAGAGGAGGCCCAGGAGGAAGGACCCACAAAGGGGTCAAAGCCACACCTTAGGAAGCTGAAAAAATAAATTTTCAGACTAGGATGATGACTTCATTTCTGGGGAGGGGATTTATTTTTGGTGGCTCTGAATCCAGGGAGAAAATTAGTCCAGGAACCCTCACCTCTTTGCCTTTATCTTTGGCAAATGGGTTTCTTTCCATGTCCCCATTCTGCACCCCTACCATGACTCCCTTTTGGCTCCCTATCACCACAGGGAAAGTAGACAGTGTCAACAAGGAATGTGGAGCAGCTCAGGCTGAAAAGAAACAGACAAGGTCACTGGGCTCTCCATGGCTTGGAGGTCAATCACTTCCAGAGACAGTGGTCAACAGGAGAGTAGTGGACACTGCTCCCCTGAAGAGGGAAGGTGAGGATACCCAGGCTAGCCTGGCAGCTGTCTGGAGGCCAATGCAGGCCAAAGTTTAGCTGCCATATGGCTGTTAAAGACTTCCATGAGATCTGGCTTAGAGCCACTGCCTGAGTCCTCCTGGCTGCCCTTTCACCACCCTCGGTGCAGCCCTTCCCCGGGAATCCATCTCCAAAGCTAGACAAGCAACATAAGGTTAGCCCAGGCTGAAGTCAGTGTTGTCCAGGTCACAACTTGTATTTGTTTGCACTGGTCAATGCCTGTGCCACACTGTTTGTTAAATATCTTGAATCTCACCCAGGTCAGGGTCACTGACCACTGGGTGGGCAGGAGGGAATGATAACAATACACATGCCCATAGGACCCCCTCTCCAGCCTCCTCCTTCCTCTAGCATTAAGGTCCGCCTGCCCAGGCCCCACCCTCTCCACCAGTCTGGATTCTTCTCACGGGGACCAAGTTAATTATTGCTCAGGAGAGGTCATTCACTCAGGGACAATAGCCTGAGAGTTGTCATCAGGTTGTCACTCAAGTCTCCCCAAGGCCCGGAAGGATAGGGGCCACAGCTAAATTAGCAAGTGCCCCTTCTGGTGGCCACCCAGTGCCAGTAACAAAGCACAGTTGTATATTTTCCAGTCACACCACTCTAACAAGACAGGGCATACACACTTCACACCTACAGTATCCTTCTCACACATAGCTCACACACACACACACACACACACACACACAACACACAGCCAGTCCTCCACATGCCTGCCTTGCAGAGTCCAGGCACTCCCTCAGTGATGTATGCAGGAACTTCCCCTCACCCCACCAACATCCACCATTGAAACAGTCACCCAAGGACAGTCACACAGATTCTACAGACCTACACCCACATGTAGGGCACCCATCTGTAGGCTCCCTCATAACACTGTGTCAACTCTGCCTGCCACAGGAAAACTCCACATATTCCCTTGAGGAAAACCTGCATCTTTAAGTTCAATCTAATTCAAGTTGCTCTACCTGGCTTTTGGGGTCATAACTCATTACTCCCTTACCCTATGATGACCTCAATATTCTACTATCCTTTCGTTCAGGCCCTGCTCAATTACTTCCACTCCCACCAGAACCAAGTCAAATTCCTAAACAGAAGTATCCCTTTTCCCCTCTCACCTTTCCTTTCTCTGGTATGCAGCGCCCTTCACACTGAAGGAAAACAGACCAGACTGGATGGACAGAAGCCTCATCTGCTCATAGATGCCAAATCTAGTTCATTCAGATTTGGAGTACTGCTTTCATGTCCTTCACTCACTGCCCTCTTAATTTTTGTTGTACCTCTCTGGACCCCAGGCTGTCTTCTAACCTCTTAATTTTCTCTTCCTCCCCACTTCACCCCAACAGCCTTTAGAAAGCTCCTCTCTGCTTCATTCCCAGCTTTGCCATGACACTTAAGTATTCCATCTCCCAGGAGCATTCCTTACACTGCTTCCCTGTCTCTTTTCTACTTTTCCATTGGCTGAGATCTAGACTCCTACTGAACTCCTATCCTGCCTCCATGCCTTCTGCAATTAACCTTAAGACAAATAGAGCAAAATGAATGAGAGTCCAGAATCTATTATGAGAGCATGATATGAACTCCAAGAGATGCAGCTTTACTCATGGGGAGGACCTCTCCACTGTAGAAGGAGCAAAAGGAATAAGCTCAAACAGGATCTTCCTGCACTTACTCAAGCTCTGGGTTAATTGCCATCTCCCTGGAACTTGAACTCAAGCCTATACTACTTCAAAGGTAGGAGGGCTTTCAGCACAAGGCTAAAATAGACAATGTCCAGAACTAGGATGTCTGGTGCCAGTTCTGTCCTGGTTACATATTATCCCTCAGGAATGACAAGAAATGCAGCTGAATGGCTCTGAATATGGGCCAACCTGGGGGTCATCATTTTACTATTATTATTATTTCTGCTCCCGTTATCCAATTTATTTTTTTTAATTTTTTTATTTTGAATTATAAGAACAAAAGATGCAAAGAAAGAGGGCAAGGTAAAGTTACAGTGGAAGGACAATTACCCATAACATAATTCTCAGAAGAAGTCCCTTTGCTGATATCTTAACTTTGAACTTTCAGCCAAAGAACGTTAAGATAAATAAAACAGAATCCATGTACAATTACTTTGTCCCTCAAGTCCCCAGATTGTAACACATTATAATATTTATTAACAGCACACAAGGCAATCTAAAGCCATTAAACTTATGTAACTCCTTAAACATTAGAGGCATAGTATTTTTTACATTTCCATGTACATGCATATTAGCTTAAGTTAACCTCAAATTTTAAGTGGGTTTTTTTTAAGGATTAGAGTCAAAGGAGCACAGTAAAAACAGTGTTAGAGTGGCAATTGTTGTTTGCATAGGCCCACAAAAATATGAGAGGCATGGAAAGGAATAACTTTGGCCTAAATACAAAGAGATCCTACCCCTAAAGTTTCCTGGCATAAGACCAACTCTAGGCTTCAGGCAAGTTATCGTCCAATCCAAGACATTGTCCGTAGTGCCAACACACTTTTCACACAGTCTCTGTTGTTGGTATCCCAATTTATTGACTGCTGGGCCGGGAAGGTGGCGCTAGAGATAAGGTATCTGCCTTGTAAGCGCTAGCCAAGGAACGGACCGTGGTTCGATCCCCCGGCGTCCCATATGGTCCCCCCAAGCCAGGGGCAATTTCTGAGCGCTTAGCCAGGAGTAACCCCTGAGCGTTACCGGGTGTGGCCCAAAAACCAAAAAAAAAAAAAACCAAAAAAAAAACAAAAAACCAATTTATTGACTGCTTATCAAGCAGCCACATGTTGATGCTGATCTCCACCCTGCCCTAGGGCAATCATAAAGTCTAGAATTCTTGACTGCCAAAAGTCAACACTCACTGTTCATCCAATCAGTCTCTTCTTCAACATATTTCTTTTATGGGGGTTGGGGACACTCCCTGTGGTTCTGGCAGACCCATGTGGTGTCAGGGGTTAAACTCAGAATATTGTACAAGTAAGGTCTTTGTTCTACCATTTGAGCCACATTCCTGACCCCTTGATGTTCATTTGTACCAGACCCTATACAAAAAATGCAGGGTAAGAGTAAATGAAATAACTGACAGGCTTGCCTTTATTAAACCACCTGTTTAAGACAAAGACTTAAGCAATTGAAGCTAAGTGATCCAGACTAAGAATGATAAGTGAGATAAAATCTGCCTAGAGATGGGAAAATACTTCACCCACATGGGGACTGCTTGGAGAAAAGGAATTTTCCAGGTAAACCAAGGGAGTACAGATAGAGGGAAAAAAAGAGAGCAAAGAAGTTGGAGACAGGATGCTCAGCTCACTGCAAGTGGTCCATAACAGTGGGGCCCAGGGCAGTGAGTGATAGCTCTGAGAATAGACAAACCCAAAATAGCAACTGAGAAAGGTGCCAGCAATGTAACTGGAGGAGGTGATAAGGCGAAGATCTCAGGGATCAAAATTAATAAAGAGAACCTCTGATTCCTGGGAGGTCTTCCAGGAAGCCACTAAATCATCAGCTGGGGACAGGACAGAGAGCTAGTATAGTGGATAAGATGCTTGCCTTGTAAAATGGCCAACCCAGCCTCAATCCTTAGCACTTCATAAGGACTCCTAAGCTTTTCTAAGAACAATCCTTGAGTTCAGGCCAACAGTAAGCCTTGAATATGATTGCTAGGGCCCCAACACTAATTTACAAACAAAAATCTCCAGCTTCACCCTGAAATATCCCAGGGATGTTGCTGATTCAATCTCTTAGCCTTCACTAGAAGAATCAAGGAAGCACAGAGAAGTTAAATGATTCGCTTAAGGGGCTGGAGAGATAGCATGGAGGTAAAGCATTTGCCTTGCATGCAGAAGTACAGTGCTTCGAATCCAGCATCCCATATGGTCCCCCGTGCCTGCCAGGGGGATTTCTGACTGTAGAGCCAGAAGTAACCCCTGAGCGCTGGCGGGTGTGACCCAAAAACCAAAAAAAAAAAAAAAAAAGATTTGCTTAAGGCCACAAAGTTAATATGTACTGAAATTGTAACAAAATCACCCAACAGTGTATCAAAAGCTTGGTACTAGACCCCAAACCATAAAATGTAACACAGGCAGAATGGTCCCTGATACTGACCTCTTATCTTCTGAGTAACTAAGGGAGCATCCATGAATTTTCTCTAAGCCACATAAGAAATTTTTTTAATTTTAGGTGTCACTTTGCAGTATTGAGAGGTGCTCTTAATTCTCAGGGTCCATATTTGAGAGGGTGTGAGAGAAATCAAACCCAGGGCCCAGTATAGGAAGCATGTGCTCTCCAGTCCTAAGTTATAGAAGGAGTAATGTTTCTTTGCAATAAATTGTGTTCCAAATACAAAAGGATAAATTTTATTTTACATTGCCAGTGTATTTTCTGATACAAAAGTCTACAAATTTCTTTTAAATTTATGTATAAATATATGTGTAGCTTCACTTTTTGTATGTAACGCCAAATTGTGGTTGTCATCAGCTTACATGTCCACCACCAGTAGTAATGGCTGCTCTTCCTTAACAACAGTTAAGGACTTAGAGCTTCTTGTCAATCTAGTGAATATGCAGTGGTCTTGTTGGCATTCCCCTGATTATTACTTTATCCACTTTACCCAAGTGGAGGACCTTGTCTTCATTGTGGAAGAGAGCTTTAAGTTTCTCTTTTGTTTTCTTTGGCCTAGTTTTCAATTGTTTGTATTATTCTTATTGATTTGTGGGGGTTCACCAACATATTTTGAAGACTGGATTAATGACTTAAAAGGCTTTGAATTGAGGATTGAAATTAGAGATTTTAAAAATTGCCTTTCCTGGGGGCCGGGCGGTGGCGCTAAAGGTAAGGTGCCTGCCTTGCCTGCGCTAACCTTGGACGGACCGCGGTTCGATCCCCCGGTGTCCCATATGGTCCCCCAAGCCAGGAGCAACTTCTGAGCACTTAGCCAGGAGTAACCCCTGAGCGTTACTGGGTGTGGCCCAAAAACCAAAAAAAAAAAAAAAAATTGCCTTTCCTGGCCTAGAGATAGCACAGCGGTAGGTCATTTGCCTTGCATGCGGTTGACCGGGGAGGGACCCGGTTCAGTTCCTGGTATCCCATATAGTTTCCCTATATGCCAGGGGCGATTTCTGAGGCAGAGCCAGGAGTAACCCCTGAGCACCGCAGGGTGTGGCCCAACAACAACCAAATAAATAAATATATAAAGAAAACTTTTGTTTTATTTTATTTGGTTTGGTTTTTTGGCCACAGCCAGTGACGCTCAGGGATTACTCCTGGCTATGCACTCAGAAATCGCTCCTGTTTTGAGGGACCATATGGGATGCTGGGGGATCGAACCGCGATTTGTCAAGGCTAGTGCTTGCAAAGCAAATGCCTTACGACGTGCGCCACTACTCCGACCCCATATATAAATAAAGTTTAAAAATATATATATAAGGGCCCGGAGAGATAGCACAGCGGCGTTTGCCTTGCAAGCAGCCAATCCAGGACTTTGGTGGTTGGTTCAAATCCCGGTGTCCCATATGGTCCCCCGTGCCTGCCAGGAGCTATTTCTGAGCAGACAGCCAGGAGTAAGCCCTGAGCACCGCCGGGTGTGGCCCAAAAACCAAAAAACAAAACAAAACAAAACAAAAATATATATATAAATAAAATAGTCTTTTCTGGGGTCACAGCAGATAGGGTGTAGCCTTGCACCCTGGGGACCCGGGTTTGATCATAACACCTCATCTTGTTCCCTGAACACACCAGAAATGATCCTGAGTGCAGAGCCAGAAAAAAACCTGATCCAGAAACCAAACAAAAACAAAAAATTTGCCCTTCCAGGCCAAGGAGACAGGGTGAAGCACAAGCTTTGTACAGGAAACCTGCACAAATGGTAAGAACCTCCCGGAGGGGCTGGAGGGATAGTACAGTGGTAGGGCGTTTGCCTTGCACTCTTTCGACCCAGGATGGACGATGATTCAATTCCCGCCATTCCATATGGTCCCCCGAGCCCTGCCAGAGCGACTACAGAGTGCAGAGCCAGGTGTGGCTCCAAAACAAAACAAAAAGAACCTCCTAAAGCTACCCAGAATACTGAGATACTGAGTTTAGAGCAGGGGTCTCAAACTCGTGGCCCGTGGGCCATTTGCGGCCCTCCGTACAACATTTTGTGGCTCACGGCCGGCCTTCAAATATCGCAATATTCGCGATTATTCGCTTACCAATAATCGCAATAAAAATCGCAATAGTAAGAAAAAAATCGCATTAAACATTCACATAGCTCAAGCAGTTCCGTTCAGGGTATGCAAATGTTTTTTTTTTTTTTTGTTTTTTTTTTTTTTTGGTTTTTGGGTCACACCCGGCGGTGCTCAGGGGTTACTTCTGGCTGTCTGCTCAGAAATAGCTCCTGGCAGGCACAGGGGACCATATGGGACACCGGGGTTCGAACCAACCACCTTTGGTCCTGGATTGGCTGCTTGCAAGGCAAACGCCGCTGTGCTATCTCTCCGGGCCCTATGCAAATGTTTAATGCGATTTTTTTCTTACTAATGCGATTTTTATTGCGAATATTTGGTAAGCGAATAATCGCGAATACTTTGCGAATACTAGCGCAGACGTCATTTCCCCTGCTCCTGCCTGCTGTCCCTTGCATTATCGGAGGCCTACGGGAGAGAAGGGAGATAAGTTTATTACAGAATTAGATTTTGTCATACCTTCATCATGACTTCATCAAAGCCTGCAGTGAAAAGAAAGATTGATGATGAGCACAGACAATTTCAGGAAAAGTGGGAGAGACAGTATTTCTTTGTTGAGCACAGGGGCATCCCCACATGTCTTATTTGCTCAGAGAAAGTTGCAGTGCACAAGGAATACAACTTGAAATGCCATTATTCAACTAAACATGCTGAGGAATGTGCAAAATATCAAGGAAATGAGAGAGCCAAGTGGGTTGCCAGTCTTAAAGCATGTCTAATGAGGCAACAAGATTTCTTCAAGAAAGCAACCAAAGAGAATGTTGCATCAGTCGAAGCTAGTTACATGGTTAGTGAGATGATTGCTAAGGCAGGGAAACCATTCACAGAAGGAGAGTTTGTTAAAAAAATGCATGTTACAGGCTGCAAGTATTATCTGTCCAGAAAAGAAAGGTCAGTTTAGCAAAATCAGCCTTTCTGCCAACACTGTGGCAGAGCGCATTTCTGACATGTCAAGTGACATTTATCATCAACTGTGTGAGAAAGCCAAATGCATACTCAGTTGCTCTAGATGAGGGCACAGATATAACAGACACTGCGCAGTTCGCAATGTATGTCCGTGGTGTTGATTGCAATTTTGAATAGACAGAGGAGCTGCTCATAATAATTCCAATGCATGGCCAGACCACCGCTAATGAGATATTTCAGCAACTGTGTGATGCCATTGAGAATACAGGTTTGCCATGGAAGAGGTTTGTTGGAATAATAACCGATGGAGTGCCATTGATGAAGGGAGGAAAAATGGACTGGTGGCACTTGTTCAAAAAAAACTTGAAGAGGAGGGTGTAGAGAAGGTCATTGCTCTTCACTGCATTATCCCTCAGCAGGCCCTTTGCAGTAAATGCCTGCCGTGTGACAATGTGATGTCTGTTGTTGTGAAATGCATCAACCAAATCAGATCCAGGGGCTTAAAGCACAGGAGGTTCCATGCTTTTTTAGAGGAAATGGAGTCAGAATATGGAGATGTGCTCTATTTCACCGAGGTACGTTGACTCAGCAGGGGAAATGTCCTGAAAATTTTTTGAGTTGAGAGAAGAAATGAAAGCCTTCATGGAGACGGATGGGAATGCTGTTTCTGAGTTGAGTGATCACAAATGGCTCATGGACTTAGCTTTTCTTGTTGACATCACACATAAGCTGAATGTACTAACCAAGATGTTACAAGGCCCGGGGCAGCTTATCAGTGCTGCCTATGACAACGTGAGAGCATTCTCCACAAAACTTGTGTTATGGAAATCCCAGCTCTCTCAGACAAACCTTTGCCATTTCCCAGCATGCAAGGAACTTGTGGATGCAGGCATACCATTCAGTGGGAGAAATATGTTGATGCTATTTTTAAGCTAGAGAAGGAATTGGATCACAGATTTGCAGACTTCGAAAAGCATAGAGCCACTTTCCAAATTTTTGTGGACCCCTTTTACTTTGATGTGCAAGATGCCCCTCCTGTGCTTCAAATGGAGCTCATTGACCTGCAATGTAACTATGATCTCAAAGCCAAGTTCAGGGAGATAAGTGGAAAAGCAGATATGCATGGACAATTTTTGAGAGAATTGCCTCCCTGCTTCCCTGAGCTTTCCCAAATGTTCAAGCGCACCATGTTCCTTTTTGGGAGCACATATTTGTGTGAAAAGTTATTCTCCACATTGAACTTCAATAAGTCAAAGTACAGGTCTAGACTTAATGATGATCATCTTCAAGCCATACTGAGGGTCTCAACTGCTTCCTCTCTAAAGCCAAATGTAGTTCAGATTTGTGAGAAGAAGCGCTGTCAAGTCTCTGGCAGCAAGGAATAGGCAAAAGATGCCATGTTCAGAAGAACTGTTCATGATCT
Source organism: Suncus etruscus (assembly GCF_024139225.1). Lineage (NCBI taxonomy): Eukaryota > Metazoa > Chordata > Mammalia > Eulipotyphla > Soricidae > Suncus > Suncus etruscus. The sequence continues at coordinate 50,284,488 of NC_064853.1, forward strand.
TCACTCAATGTTCTATTCATGTTCAGAAGAAATAATTAAAACTGTTAATAATGACGTTTGAGGACTCTGTGTGTGTGTGTGTGTGTGTGTGTGTGTGTGTGTGTGTGTGAAATCCCTTATGCGGCCCTGCCTCACCCCGACTTTGCCTCCTGTGGCCCCCAGGTATATTGAGTTTGAGACCCCTGGTTTAGAGTATTTCTCCTCTCTTCTCAGGTGAGCTTATCGATCTGCGTCAACGTCTCCAGACTTCCCAGGTTCCCAGGTTCCCGAGCTACATCCACAGAGGGGCGGATCAAGCGAGAGTGCCGTATCGTAGCAACACACTCCCGAGAACCACTTACGACATTCTCGCGAGAGTTGGTCGCGGACGATCATGTGACGATCCAAGATGGCTGCGCCCAGGGAGGCCGAGGAAGAAGCAGTCGTTTACTTAATAGTCAGCGGCATCCCCGCCGCGTTGAGGTCGGCCCAGCTACGAAGTTACTTTAGCCAATTTCGGGAACAGCGCGACGGCGGTTTCCTCTGTTTCCACTACCGGCATCGGCCCGAGCGTGCCCCTCCCCAGGTTGCTTCCGACTCTTCCCAAGCTGCTGTCGAGGAGGTTCTGACCCCCGAGGCTTCAGGCACAGATGCCCGTGTGCTTTCAACAGGGGACTCGGCCTCGTCCCAAACTCGCACCTGCTGCTGCGTCATCTCCATCCGGGGTGCGACTCAAGCCCAAAGGTTTCTTCGCATGTATTCGGGCCGCCGATGGCTGGACCCTCAGGGGACTTGGTTGCCGGGTCGCTGTTTCATCCGCAGACTTAGGCTACCGACTGAGGCATCAGGTACGAATGGGAACGAACGATAAGTAGACTGAGCTCTATCACTGAGACACCTTTCTGGGGAACTGTCATGGGGGGGGTGAGAATGCATCAGATCTCTGATAACTACTGTAACAGTTTAGGTCACGTCTGGATAGAGCTTCAGTTGAATGGGAACGATAAGTAGACTGAGCTCTATCACTGAGACACCTTTCTGGGAACTGTCATGGGGGGTGAGAATGCATCAGATCTCTGATAACTACTGTAACAGTTTAGGTCACGTCTGGATAGAGCTTCAGTTTTCTCTTGCACGTTAATTTAATGTAGGGAGTGAGAAAAAAAAAGTCTATAGAATGGGCTATTTCCCAATGGGTCTTTCTTGTGGGCCCTTTGTCTGCCAGATTGCACCGATACAGAAGGAAAAAGGAACATCAGGTTCTTGGTTATTTTGTTTTTGTTTTGAAGCCACACTTGAATGCCACACAATGCTCTGTAGTTAGTCTTGGCTGTGCTGGGGAACATCTGGGATGCCCCAGATCGAACTCAGATTGGCTGTGTTCATGGCAAGTGCCCTATCTTCCATACTATCTCTCCATTCCCTTGTTTTTGGTTTTGGGTCACATCTGTCATTGTTCATGGCCTACTCCAATCTGCTCTCAAGTATTACTCCTGGCTGATTCAGGGGATCATATGTAGTCTTGGGGATTGAACCCAAGTCTTCACCCTGCCCGCTGGACTATCCAGCTCCTGCCATTCTAATTAACACTAATTGAACACTTTTTTGTTTGTTTGTTTGTTTGTTTAGTTTTTTGGGTCACACCCGGTAGCGCTCAGAGGTTACTCCTGGTTCAATGCTCAGAAATCGCTCCTGCCAGGCTCAGGGGACCATATGGGATGCCAGGATTCGAACCACCGTCCTTCTGCATGCAAGGCAAATGCCCTACCTCCATGCTATTTCTCCGACCCCTAATTGAACACTTTTTGTATATGTATTAGGCACTATTCTAAATCTTTACTTTTTTTTTTTTTTTTTGTTTTTGGGCCACACCTGGCGGTGCTCAGGGGTTACTCCTGGCTGTCTGCTCAGAAATAGCTCCTGGCAGGCACGGGGGACCATATGGGACACCAGGATTCGAACCAACCACCTTTGGTCCTGGATCGGCTGCTTGCAAGGCGAACGCCGCTGTGCTATCTCTCCGGGCCCTACTTTCTTTTTTGACATGGCACAATCATTCTTTCTTTGGGGGGGGGCCCCACATCCAGTGACGCCCAGGGGCTATTCCTGGCTATGCACTCAGAAATTGCTCCTGGTTTGGGGGACCATATGGGACTCCGGGGGATCAAACCGCAGTCTGTACTAGTCTAGCACTGGCAAGGCAGACGCCTTACCACTCCGCACCACCACTCCGGCCCCAATTCTTTTTTTTTTTTTTTTTTTTTAAAGCAGTTTATTTATTAATCGATTGGTTTTGGGGGCAACACCTGGTGATGCTCAGGGGTTACTCCTAGCTCTGCACTCAGAAATTGCTCCCAGCAAGCTCGGGGAACCATATGGGATGCCAGGAATTGGACTGGGTCTATCCCAGGTCGGCCGCATGCAAGGCAAATGCCTTACCACTGTTCTATCTCTCTGGCCCCATGGCACAATAATTCTATAAGCTAGATGGTATTTATGGGAGATAAAGAAACCTGAGCTTATAGAATTAGTAGCAAAATAACCAAAACAAATGTAGGGATTTTGCTTTAGAGCCTTTGCTCTTTACTGTCATGTACTGAGATGACAGGAAGGATAAACATTTCCTATAAAGATTGAGAAATGTGACTTTTCACTTACATTTCAAAAAGATAAATTGGTTTTTATACTCCAGAGAGATTTGAAAGGAAGAAACACCATTTGACTCAGGTGTTTAAACCTTGACCCACTGCTGTTCCATATGTTGCTGAAAGGTCTCTACGTTTATTTTTGTTTGTTTTGGTTTGGTTTGGTTATTTTGGCCACACCCGGTGGCACTCAGGGGTTACTCCTGACTATATGCTCAGAAATAGTTCCTGGCAGGCTCTGGGGACTATATGGGATGCAGGGGATCAAGCCCCGATCAGTCCTAGGTTGGCCACATGCAAGGGAAACACCTTACCAACTGTGTTATCGCTCTGGCCACATGGTCTCTAAGTTTCAAGAGCCATTCTCTCTCCCTCCCAAGGGTTGGGCTCCTTTCCCTTCCAGACCAGGAAGGAACTGCAGAATCGGAAAGCTAAGAGTGAAGCCTTCACACTGGCTGACTTGAGGCAACTGCCGGAGCTGAACCCACCAGTGCTCATGCCCAACGGAAATGTAGGTACTCCTCTTCGGATCTTTTTGGAGTTGATCCGGTCCTGCCGCCTTCCTCCTCGGGTCATCACCCAACTGCAGCTCCAGTTCCCAAAGACAGGTTCTTCCCGGCGTTATGGCAATGTACCGTTCAGGTATGAGGACTCCGAGATGGTGGACCAGGAAGAGAATGTATACACAGATGAAGGTACAGAAATTCCCCAGGGAACCTGCCTAGGAAACATGCCAACCAGCCCCATCAGAGATCCTGAGGAGGAAGGAGAAAAGGAAGAAGAGTTGTCTTCAGAGGATGTGAGTTATAGCAAGCTCTATTTTGTGCTGTTCTGTGGTAGTAATCCCTGAGACTTCATGGTATTTGATTTGAAGCCCCAGGTTTTTTTGTTTTGTTTTGTTTTGTTTTTTGGGTCATACCCGGCAGAACTCAGGGGTTACTCCTGGCTCTATGCTCAGAAATCACCCCTGGCAGCCACGGGGGACCATGTGGGATGCCGGGATTCAAACCACCGTCCTTCTGCCTGGAAGGCAGACATCTTACCTCCAGGCTATCTCTCCAGCCCCGAAGCCCCAAGTTTAAGTGAGGGAGGACCCGTCCTGTTCTTTCTCAAATCCATTCAGGCAGTTGTAAATACAGACTAAAAGTGATTTCCAAAGGTCTTCTGAGATGGAGTCGATACCCTCAAAGAGCCTAAAATTTGGAGAGATAGCACAGCGATAGGTCGTTTGACTTATATGAGACCAACCCAGTATGGACCCGGGTTTGATACCCGGCATCCCACATGGTCCCCTGAGCCTACCAGGGCTGATTTCTGAGCCAGGAGTAACCCCTGAGCAACTCTGGGTATGGCCAGAGTTTTGGGGTATGGCCCAAAAACAAACCAAAAAAAAAGAGCCTAAAAGACAGAGCCAGCACCCGGAGGGGCTGCATGGTATGGCAAGTTGAGTTTGGATAGGACTGTGCCACTCTTTTTTTTTTTTTTTTTTTTTTTTTTTTTGGTTTTTGGGCCACACCTGGTGGTGCTCAGGGGTTACTCCTGGCTGTCTGCTCAGAAATAGCTCCTGGCAGGCACGGGGGACCATATGGGACACCGGGATTCGAACCAACCACCTTTGGTCCTGGATTGGCTGCTTGCAAGGCAAACGCTGCTGTGATATCTCTCCAGGCCCGACTGTGCCACTCTTTTTTTTTGTTGTTTTTTGTTTTTTGGGCCACACCCGGCGGTGCTCTGGGGTTACTCCTGGCTGTCTGCTCAGAAATAGCTCCTGGCAGGCACGGGGGACCATATGGGACACCGAGATTTGAACCAACCACCTTTGGTCCTGGATTGGCTGCTTGCAAGGCAAACACCGCTGTGCTATCTCTCCGGGCCCGACTGTGCCACTCTTGAGACACTCTCTAGGACACTATCCTCTGCTGAACCCAGGTTCCCTCATCTGTAGACTGGAAACAGTAGTACTTAACCTTATGAAATGATTGGCAGGAAAAAGATGCTAACATGCTTAAAGGGTCAGCACTGTAGACAAGTGTTCTTGTCCTCTTCCTTTTTTTGGGGGGGGGGGTCACATCCGATGGTGCTCAGGGGTTACTCCTGGCTCTGTACTCAGAAATTGCTCCTGGCAGGCTCTGGGAATCACCTGGGATGCTGGGGATTGAACCCGGGTCTGTCCCGGGTCAGCCATGTGCAAAGCAAACCCTACTGCTGTGCTATCACTCTGGCCTCCTTTTCCTTTACTTCTTTGTGACATAATGTGTAAGGACCTAAGCAGGATACCCTGCTAGGCCCTGACAAGCTGAGAGCAAGTGGAGCGCTGAGGGCCTCCATGAGACTGTAAGGTTTGAGGGTATAGGACAGGGGTGGTGAACAAGTTGCCACAAAGAGCCAAAATTTTAAACTGTGAGAGTCAGAGAGCCACAAGCGCAGTGACCTGGCAAAACAGACAAACACTCACACAAAAGCATCTAATTTTAACAATAATCTATTAAACACATATTGCATTTTTCCATTTTGAGTGAGGGTAAAAATCCTGCAGTGCTGGTGAGGGTGTGCTGCGTCCTCCACACTAAGAACTAATGACCAGATGTGACACAATATGTGACACACAGGTCCCCCCGCTCGCTGGCCCGTGCAGTTATTTCTGAGGGATGGGAGACGGGATGACGCAGCCTGGGGGCGGGACTACGTGCTCAGAGATCTTTCGTCAGAGGTCCCTCCTCAGAAGCAGCAGAACAAAATCCAAACTTGGCAAAGAGCCACAGTATACAAAATAATGATAAGAGGCAAAGAGCCGCATTCATTTTGGCTGGGAGCCGCATGCGGCTCGAGAGCCACTTGTTCGGCACCCCTGGTATAGGAGAATTTCACCAAGTAAGGAATAGTGGCAGAATGTAG